>NW_028263254.1:0-156760 GCF_982192425.1 Myodes glareolus
AACCCTAACCGTAACCCTAACCTGTGCTAACCCTAACCTAACCCTAACCCTAACCCTAACCCTAACCCTAACCCTAACCCAACCCTAACCCTAACCCTAACCCTAACCCTAACCCTAACCCTAACCCTAACCCTAACCCTAACCCTAACCCTAACCCTAACCCTAACCCTAACCCTAACCCTAACCCTAACCCTAACCCTAACCCTAACCCTAACCCTAACCCTAACCCTAACCCTAACCCTAACCCTAACCCTAACCCTAACCCTAACCCTAACCCTAACCCTAACCCTAACCCTAACCCTAACCCTAACCCTAACCCTAACCCTAACCCTAACCCTAACCCTAACCCTAACCCTAACCCTAACCCTAACCCTAACCCTAACCCTAACCCTAACCCTAACCCTAACCCTAACCCTAACCCTAACCCTAACCCTAACCCTAACCCTAACCCTAACCCTAACCCTAACCCTAACCCTAACCCTAACCCTAACCCTAACCCTAACCCTAACCCTAACCCTAACCCTAACCCTAACCCTAACCCTAACCCTAACCCTAACCCTAACCCTAACCCTAACCCTAACCCTAACCCTAAACCCTAACCCTAACCCTAACCCTAACCCTAACCCTAACCCTAACCCTAACCCTAACCCTAACCCTAACCCTAACCCTAACCCTAACCCTAAACCCTAACCCTAACCCTAACCCTAACCCTAACCCTAACCCTAACCCTAACCCTAACCCTAACCCTAACCCTAACCCTAACCCTAACCCTAACCCTAACCCTAACCCTAACCCTAACCCTAACCCTAACCCTAACCCTAACCCTAACCCTAACCCTAACCCTAACCCTAACCCTAACCCTAACCCTAACCCTAACCCTAACCCTAACCCTAACCCTAACCCTAACCCTAACCCTAACCCTAACCCTAACCCTAACCCTAACCCTAACCCTAACCCTAACCCTAACCCTAACCCTAACCCTAACCCTAACCCTAACCCTAACCCTAACCCTAACCCTAACCCTAACCCTAACCCTAACCCTAACCCTAACCCTAACAACCCTAACCCTCCTAATGCTTGCTAGTAGCTTAAGGCACTTTCAAAGGAAAGTGATTTTCTCTGAAAGGACAGCATTTAGAAAGTGAAGCAACACTCCATTCACTTCGCACAGTGAATTGAAGTGTTGGAACAGACTGCTTCTCTTTCAGAGAAACGCATGTGAGTTTCTGGTGAATGCTTGTAATTAGCTTAAGGCACTTTCAAAGGAAAGTGATTTTCTCTGAAAGGACAGCATTTAGAAAGTGAAGCAACACTCCATTCACTTCGCACAGTGAATTGAAGTGTTGGAACAGACTGCTTCTCTTTCAGAGAAATGCATGTGAGTTTCTGTTGAATGCTTGTAAGTAGCTTAAGGCACTTTCTAAGGAAAGTGATTTTCTCTGAAAGGACAGCATTTAGAAAGTGAGGCAACACTCCATTCACTTCGAACAGTGAATTGAAGTGTTGGAACAGACTGCTTCTCTTTCAGAGAAACGCATGTGAGTTTCTTCCTAATGCTTGCAAGTAGCTTAAGGCACTTTCAAAGGAAAGTGATTTTCTCTGACAGGACAGCATTTAGAAAGTGAAGCAACACTCCATTCACTTCGCACAGTGAATTGAAGTGTTGGAACAGACTGCTTCTCTTTCAGAGAAACGCATGTGAGTTTCTTCCTAATGCTTGCAAGTAGCTTAAGGCAATTTCAAAGGAAAGTGATTTTCTCTGAAAGGACAGCATTTAGAAAGTGAAGCAACACTCCATTCACTTCCACAGTGAATTGAAGTGTTGGAACAGACTGCTTCTATTTCAGAGAAACGCATGTGAGTTTCTGGTGAATGCTTGAAAGTAGTTTAAGGCACTTTCAATGGAAAGTGATTTTCTCTGAAAGGACAGCATTTAGAAAGTGAAGCAACACTCCATTCACTTCGCACAGTGAATTGAAGTGTTGGAACAGACTGCTTCTCTTTCAGAGAAATGCATGTGAGTTTCTGTTGAATGCTTGTAAGTAGCTTAAGGCACTTTCAAAGGAAAGTGATTTTCTCTGAAAGGACAGCATTTCGAAAGTGAGGCAACACTCCATTCACTTTGCACAGTGAATTGAAGTGTTGGAACAGATTGCTTCTCTTTCAGAGAAACACATGTGAGTTTCTGGTGAATGCTTGTAAGTAGCTTAAGGCATTTTCAAAGGAACGTGATTTTCTCGGAAAGGACAGCATTTAGAAAGTGAAGTAACATTCCATTCACTTCGCACAGTGAATTGAAGTGTTGGAACAGACTACTTCTCTTTCAGAGAAACGCATGTGTGTTTCCTGTGAATGCTAGAAAGTAGCTTAAGGCACTTTCAAAGGAAAGTGATTTTCTCTGAAAGGACAGCATTTAGAAAGTGAAGTAAGATTCCATTCACTTCGCACAGTGAATTGAAGTGTTGGAACAGACTGCTTCTCTTTCAGAGAAATGCATGTGATTTTCTGTTGAAT
This sequence comes from Myodes glareolus, assembly GCF_982192425.1. Lineage (NCBI taxonomy): Eukaryota > Metazoa > Chordata > Mammalia > Rodentia > Cricetidae > Myodes > Myodes glareolus. The sequence goes on from NW_028263254.1 coordinate 2,515, forward strand.
GCTTGAAAGTAGCTCAAGGCTCTTTCAAAGGAAAGTGATTTTCTCTGAAAGGACAGCATTTAGAAAGTAAAGCAACACTCCATTCCCTTCGCGCAATGAATTGAAGTGTTGGAACAGACTGCTTCTCTATCATAGAATCGCATTAGTGTTTCTTGTGAATGCTTGCAAGTAGCTTAAGGCACTTTCAAAGGAAAGTGATTTTCTCTGAAAGGACAGCATTTAGAAAGTGAAGCAACACTCCATTCACTTCGCACAGAGAATTGAAGTGTTGGAACAGATTTCTTCTCTTTCAGAGAAATGCATGTGAGTTTCTGTTGAATGCTTGTAAGTAGCTTACGGCACATTCATAGGAAAGGGATTTTCTCTGAAAGGACAGCATTTAGAAAGTGAAGCAACACTCCATTCACTTCGCACAGTGAATTGAAGTTTTGGAACAGACTGCTTCTCTTTCAGAGAAACGCATGTGAGTTTTTTGTGAATGCTTGAAAGTAGTTTAAGGCACTTTCAATGGAAAGTGATTTTCTCTGAAAGGACAGCATTTAGAAAGGGAGGCAACACTCCATTCACTTCGCACAGTGAATTGAAGTGTTGGAACAGACTGCTTCTCTTTCAGAGAAACGCATGTGAGTTTCTTCCTAATGCTTGCAAGTAGCTTAAGGCACTATCAAAGGAAAGTGATTTTCTCTGAAAGGAAAGCATTTAGAAAGTGAAGCAACACTACATTCACTTCGCACAGTGAATTGAAGTGTTGGAACAGATTGCTTCTCTTTCAGAGAAACACATGAGAGTTTCTGGTGAATGCTTGTAAGTAGCTTAAGGTAATTTCAAAGGAACGTGACTTTCTCTGAAAGGACAGCATTTATAAAATGAAGCAACACTCCATTCACTTCGCACAGTGAATTGAAGTGTTGGAAGAGAATTCTTCTCTTTCAGAGAAATGCATGTGAATTTCTTGTGAATGCTTGAAAGTTGCTAAAGGCACTTTCAAACAAAAGTGATTTTCTCTGAAAGGACAGGATTTAGAAAGTGAAGCAACACTCCATTCACTTTGCACAGTGAATTGAAGTGTTGGAACAGACTGCATCTCTTTCAGAGAAATGCATGTGAGTTTCTGTTGAATGCTTGTAAGTAGCTCAAGGCTCTATCAAAGGAAAGTGATTTTCTCCTAAAGGACAGCATTGAGAAAGTAAAGCAACACTCCATTCCCTTCGTGCAATGAATTGAAGTATTGGAACAGACTGCTTCTCTTTCATAGAAACGCATTATTGTTTCTTGTGAATGCTTGCAAGTAGCTTAAGGCACTTTCAAAGGAAAGTGATTTTCTCTGAAAGGACAGCATTTAGAAAGTGAAGCAACACTCCATTCACTTCGCACAGATAATTGAAGTGTTGGAACAGACTGCTTCTCTTTCAGAGAAATGCATGTGAGTTTCTGTTGAATGCTTGTAAGTAGCTTAAGGCACTTTCAAAGGCAAGTGATTTTCTCTGAAAGAACAGCATTTAGAAAGTGAAGCAACACTTCATTCACTTCGCACAGTGAATTGAAGTGTTGGAACAGACTGCTTTTCTTTCAGAGAAACGCATGTGAGTTTCTGGTGAATGCTTGTTAGTAGCTTAAGGCACTTTCAAAGGAAAGTGATTTTCTCTGAAAGGACAGCATTTAGAAAGTGAAGCAACACTCCATTCCCTTCGTGCAGTGAATTGAAGTGTTGGAACAGAGTGCTTCTCTTTCATATAAACGCATTAGTGTTTCTTGAGAATGCTTGCAAGTTGCTTAAGGCACTTTCAAAGGAAAGTGATTTTCCCTGAAAGGACATAATTTAGAAAGTGAAGCAACACTCCATTCACTTTGTACAGTGAATTGAAGTGTTGGAACAGACTGCTTCTCTTTCAGAGAAATGCATGTGAGTTTCTGTTGAATGCTTGTAAGTAGCTTAAGGCACTTTCAAAGGAAAGTGATTTTCTCTGAAAGGACAGCATTTAGAAAGTGAAGCAACACTCCATTCACTTCGCACACTGAATTGAAGTGTTGGAACAGACTGCATCTCTTTCAGAGAAACGCATGTGAGTTTCTAATGAATGCTTGTAAGTAGCTTAAGGCACTTTCAAAGGAAAGTGATTTTCTCTGAAAGGACAGCATTTAGAAAGTGAGGCAACACTCCATTCACTTCACACAGTGAATTGAAGTGTTGGAACAGACTGCTTCTCTTTCAGAGAAACGCATGTAAGTTTCTTCCTAATGCTTGCAAGTAGCTTAAGGCACTTTCAAAGGAAAGTGATTTTCTCTGAAAGGACAGCATTTAGAAAGTGAAGCAACACTCCATTCACTTCGCACAGTGAATTGAAGTGTTGGAACAGACTGCTTCTCTTTCAGAGAAATGCATGTGAGTTTCTGTTGAATGCTTGTAAGTAGCTTAAGGCACTTTCAAAGGAAAGTGATTTCCTCTGAAAGGACAGCATTTAGAAAGTGAGGCAACACTCCATTCACTTCACACAGTGAATTGAAGTGTTGGAACAGACTGCTTCTCTTTCAGAGAAACGCATGTGAGTTTCTTCCTAATGCTTGCAAGTAGCTTAAGGCACTATCAAAGGAACGTGATGTTCTCTGAAAGGACAGCATTTAGAAAGTGAAGCAACACTCCATTCACTTCGCACAGTGAATTGAAGTGTTGGAACAGACTGTTTCTCTTTCAGAGAAACGCATGTGAGTTTTTTATGAATACTTGAAAGTAGTTTAAGGCACATTCAAAGGAAAGTGATTTTCTCTGAAAGGACAGAATTTAGAAAGTGAAGCAACACTCCATTCACTTTGCACAGTGAATTGACGTGTTGGAACAGACTGCTTCTCTTTCAGAGAAATGCATGTGAGTTTCTGTTGAATGCTTGTAATTAGCTTAAGGCACTTTCAAAGGAAAGTGATTTTCTCTGAAAGGACAGCATTTAGAAAGTGAAGCAACACTCCATTCACTTCGCACAGTGAATTGAAGTGTTGGAACAGACTGCTTCTCTTTCAGAGAATTGCATGTGAGTTTCTGTTGAATGCTTGTAATTAGCTTAAGGCACTTTCAAAGGAAAGTGATTTTCTCTGAAAGGACAGCATTTCGAAAGTAAGGCAACACTCCATTCACTTCGCACAGTGAATTGAAGTGTTGGAACAGATTGCTTCTCTTTCAGAGAAACACATGTGAGTTTCTGGTGAATGCATGTAAGTAGCTTAAGGCACTTTCAAAGGAAAGTGATTTTCTCTGAAAGGACAGCATTTAGAAAGTGAAGCAACACTCCATTCCCTTCGTGCAGTGAATTGAAGTGTTGGAACAGAGTGCTTCTCTTTCATATAAACGCATTAGTGTTTCTTGAGAATGCTTGCAAGTTGCTTAAGGCACTTTCAAAGGAAAGTGATTTTCCCTGAAAGGACATAATTTAGAAAGTGAAGCAACACTCCATTCACTTCGCACAGTGAATTGAAGTGTTGGAACAGACTGCTTCTCTTTCAGAGAAATGCATGTGAGTTTCTGTTGAATGCTTGTTAGTAGCTTAAGGCACTTTCAAAGGAAAGTGATTTTCTCTAAAAGGACAGCATTTAGAAAGTGAAGCAACACTCCATTCACTTCGCACACTGAATTGAAGTGTTGGAACAGACTGCATCTCTTTCAGAGAAACGCATGTGAGTTTATATTGAATGCTTATAAGTAGCTTAAGGCACTTTCAAAGGAAAGTGATTTTCTCTGAAATGACAGCATTTAGAAAGTGAGGCAACACTCCATTCACTTCACACAGTGAATTGAAGTGTTGGAACAGACTGCTTCTCTTTCAGAGAAACGCATGTGAGTTTCTTCCTAATGCTTGCAAGTAGCTTAAGGCACTATCAAAGGAACGTGATTTTCTCTGAAAGGACAGCATTTAGAAAGTGAAGCAACACTCCATTCATTTCGCACAGTGAATTGAAGTGTTGGAACAGACTGCTTCTCTTTCAGAGAAACGCATGTGAGTTTTTTATGAATGCTTGAAAGTAGTTTAAGGCACATTCAAAGGAAAGTGATTTTCTCTGAAAGGACAGAATTTAGAAAGTGAAGCAACACTCCATTCACTTTGCACAGTGAATTGAAGTGTTGGAACAGACTGCTTCTCTTTCAGAGAAACGCATGTGAGTTTCTGGTGAATGCTTGCAAGTAGCTTAAGGCACTTTCAAAAGAAAGTGATTTTCTCTGAAAGGACAGCATTTAGAAAATGAAGCAACACTCCATTCACTTCGCACAGTGAATTGAAGTGTTGGAACAGACTGCTTCTCTTTCAGAGAAATGCATGTGAGTTTCTGTTGAATGCTTGTAAGTAGCTTAAGGCACTTTCAAATGAAAGTGATTTTCTCTGAAAGCACAGCATTTAGAAAGTGAAGCAGCACTCCATTCACTTCGCACAGTGAATTGAAGTGTTGGAACAGACTGCTTCTCTTTCAGAAAAATGCATGTGAGTTTCTGTTTAATGCTTGTAATTAGCTTAAGGCACTTTCAAAGGAAAGTGATTTTCTCTGAAAGGACAGCATTTCGAAAGTAAGGCAACACTCCATTCACTTTGCACAGTGAATTGAAGTGTTGGAACAGATTGCTTCTCTTTCAGAGAAACACATGTGAGTTTCTGGTGAATGCTTGTAAGTAGCTTAAAGCATTTTCAAAGGAATGTGATTTTCTCGGAAAGGACAGAATTTTGAAAGTGAAGTAACATTCCATTCACTTCGCACAGTGAATTGAAGTGTTGGAACAGACTGCTTCTCTTTCAGAGAAATGAATGTGAATTTCTGTTGAATGCTTGTAAGTAGCTCAAGGCTCTTTCAAAGGAAAGTGATTTTCTCTGAAAGGACAGCATTTAGAAAGTAAAGCAACACTCCATTCCCTTCGCGCAATGAATTGAAGTGTTGGAACAGACTGCTTCTCTTTCATAGAAACGCATTAGTGTTTCTTGTGAATGCTTGCAAGTAGCTTAAGGCACTTTCAAAGGAAAGTGATTTTCTCTGAAAGGACAGCATTTAGAAAGTGAAGCAACACTCCATTCACTTTGCACAGTGAATTGAAGTGTTGGAACAGACTGCTTCTCTTTCAGAGAAATGCATGTGAGTTTCTGTTGAATGCTTGTAAGTAGCTTAAGGCACTTTCAAAGGAAAGTGATTTTCTCTGAAAGGACAGCATTTCGAAAGTGAGGCAACACTCCATTCACTTTGCACAGTGAATTGAAGTGTTGGAACAGACTGCTTCTCTTTCAGAGAAACGCATGTGTGTTTCCTGTGAATGCTAGAAAGTAGCTTAAGGCACTTTCAAAGGAAAGTGATTTTCTCTGAAAGGACAGCATTTAGAAAGAGAAGTAACATTCCATTCACTTCGCATAGTGAATTGAAGTGTTGGAACAGACTGCTTCTCTTTCAGAGAAATGCATGTGAGTTTCTGTTGAATGATTGTAAGTAGCTCAAGGCTCTTTCAAAGGAAAGTGATTTTCTCTGAAAGGACAGCATTTAGAAAGTGAGGCAACACTCCATTCACTTCGCACAGTGAATTGAAGTTTTGGAACAGACTGCTACTCTTTCAGAGAAACGCATGTGAGTTTCTTCCTAATGCTTGCAAGTAGCTTAAGGCACTATCAAAGGAACGTGTTTTTCTCTGAAAGGAGAGCATTTAGAAAGTGAAGCAACACTCCATTCACTTCGCACAGTGAATTGAAGTGTTGGAACAGACTGCTTCTCTTTCAGAGAAACGCATGTGAGTTTTTTATGAATGCTTGAAAGTAGTTTAAGGCACTTTCAAAGGAAAGTGATTTTCTCTGAAAGGACAGTATATAGAAAGTGAGGCAACACTCCATTCACTTTGCACAGTGAATTGAAGTGTTGGAACAGATTGCTTCTCTTTCAGAGAAACACATGTGAGTTTCTGGTGAATGCTTGTAAGTAGCTTAAGGCATTTTCAAAGGAACGTGATTTTCTCGGAAAGGACAGCATTTAGAAAGTGAAGTAACATTCCATTCACTTCGCACAGTGAATTGAAGTGTTGGAACAGACTGCTTCTCTTTCAGAGAAACGCATGTGTGTTTCCTGTGAATGCTAGAAAGTAGCTTAAGGCACTTTCAAAGGAAAGTGATTTTCTCTGAAAGGACAGCATTTAGAAAGTGAAGTAACATTCCATTCACTTCGCACAGTGAATTGAAGTGTTGTAACAGACTGCTTCTCTTTCAGAGAAATGCATGTGAGTTTCTGTTGAATGCTTGTAAGTAGCTCAAGGCTCTTTCAAAGGAAAGTGATTTTCTCTGAAAGGACAGCATTTAGAAAGTAAAGCAACACTCCATTCCCTTCGCACAATGAATTGAAGTGTTGGAACAGACTGCTTCTCTTTCATAGAAACGCATTAGTGTTTCTTGTGAATGCTTGCAAGTAGCTTAAGGCACTTTCAAAGGAAAGTGATTTTCTCTGAAAGGACAGCATTTAGAAAGTGAAGCACCACTCCATTCACTTCGCACAGTGAATTGAAGTGTTGGAACAGACGGCTTCTCTTTCAGAGAAACGCATGTGAGTTTCTGGTGAATGCTTGCAAGTAGCTTAAGGCACTTTCAAAAGAAAGTGATTTTCTCTGAAAGGACAGCATTTAGAAAGTGAAGCAACACTCCATTCACTTCGCACAGTGAATTGAAGTGTTGGAACAGACTGCTTCTCTTTCAGAGAAATGCATGTGAGTGTCTGTTGAATGCTTGTAAGTAGCTTAAGGCACTTTCAAAGGAAAGTGATTTTCTCTGAAAGGACAGCATTTAGAAAGTGAAGCAACACTCCATTCACTTCGCACAGTGAATTGAAGTGTTGGAACAGACTGCTTCTCTTTCAGAGAAATGCATGTGAGTTTCTGTTGAATGCTTGTAATTCGCTTAAGGCACTTTCAAAGGAAAGTGATTTTCTCTGAAAGGACAGAATTTCGAAAGTAAGGCAACACTCCATTCACTTTGCACAGTGAATTGAAGTGTTGGAACAGATTGCTTCTCTTTCAGAGAAACACATGTGAGTTTCTGGTGAATGCTTGTAAGTAGCTTAAGGCATTTTCAAAGGAACGTGATTTTCTCGGAAAGGACAGCATTTAGAAAGTGAAGTAACATTGCATTCACTTCGCACAGTGAATTGAAGTGTTGGAACAGACTGCTTCTCTTTCAGAGAAACGCATGTGAGTTTTTGTGAATGCTTGAAAGTAGTTTAAGGCACTTTCAATGGAAAGTGATTTTCTCTGAAAGGACAGCATTTAGAAAGTGAGGCAACACTCCATTCACTTCGCACAGTGAATTAAAGTGTTGGAACAGACTGCTTCTCTTTCAGAGAAACGCATGTGAGTTTCTTCCTAATGCTTGCAAGTAGCTTAAGGCACTTTCAAAGGAAAGTGATTTTCTCTGAAAGGACAGCATTTAGAAAGTGAAGCAATACTCCATTCACTAAGCACAGTGAATTGAAGTGTTGGAACAGACTGCTTCTCTTTCAGAGAAATGCATGTGAGTTTCTTCCTAATGCTTGCAAGTAGCTTAAGGCAGTTTCAAAGGAAAGTGATTTTCTCTGAAAGAACAGCATTTAGAAAGTGAAGCAACACTCCATTCACTTCGCAGAGTGAATTGAAGTGTTGGAACAGACTGCTTCTCTTTCAGAGAAACACATGTGAGTTTCTGTTAAATGCTTGTAAGTAGCTGAAGGCACTTTCAAAGGAAAGTGATTTTCTCTGAAAGGACAGCATTTAGAAAGTGAGGCAACACTCCATTCACTTCACACAGTGAATTGAAGTGTTGGAACAGACTGCTTCTCTTTCAGAGAAACGCATGTGAGTTTCTTCCTAATGCTTGCAAGTAGCTTAAGGCACTATCAAAGGAACGTGATTTTCTCTGAAAGGACAGCATTTAGAAAGTGAAGCAACACTCCATTCACTTCGCACAGTGAATTGATTTGTTGGAACAGACTGCTTCTCTTTCAGAGAAACGCATGTGAGTTTTTTATGAATGCTTGAAAATAGTTTAAGGCACTTTCAAAGGAAAGTGATTTTCTCTGAAAGGACAGAATTTAGAAAGTGAAGCAACACTCCATTCACTTTGCACAGTTAATTGAAGTGTTGGAACAGACTGCTTCTCTTTCAGAGAAACGCATGTGAGTTTCTGTTGAATGCTTGAAAGTAGTTTAAGGCACTTTCAAAGGAAAGTGATTTTCTCTGAAAGGACAGCATTTAGAAAGTAAAGCAACACTCCATTCCCTTCGCACAATGAATTGAAGTGTTGGAACAGACTGCTTCTCTTTCATAGAAACGCATTAGTGTTTCTTGTGAATGCTTGCAAGTAGCTTAAGGCACATTCAAAGGAAAGTGATTTTCTCTGAAAGGACAGCATTTAGAAAGTGAAGCACCACTCCATTCACTTCGCACAGTGAATTGAAGTGTTGGAACAGACTGCTTCTCTTTCAGAGAAACGCATGTGAGTTTCTGGTGAATGCTTGCAAGTAGCTTAAGGCACTTTCAAAAGAAAGTGATTTTCTCTGAAAGGACAGCATTTAGAAAGTGAAGCAACACTCCATTCACTTCGCACAGTGAATTGAAGTGTTGGAACAGACTGCTTCTCTTTCAGAGAAATGCATGTGAGTTTCTGTTGAATGCTTGTAAGTAGCTTAAGGCACTTTCAAAGGAAAGTGATTTTCTCTGAAAGGACAGCATTTAGAAAGTGAAGCAACACTCCATTCACTTCGCACAGTGAATTGAAGTGTTGGAACAGACTGCTTCTCTTTCAGAGAAATGCATGTGAGTTTCTGTTGAATGCTTGTAATTCGCTTAAGGCACTTTCAAAGGAAAGTGATTTTCTCTGAAAGGACAGAATTTCGAAAGTAAGGCAACACTCCATTCACTTTGCACAGTGAATTGAAGTGTTGGAACAGATTGCTTCTCTTTCAGAGAAACACATGTGAGTTTCTGGTGAATGCTTGTAAGTAGCTTAAGGCATTTTCAAAGGAACGTGATTTTCTCGGAAAGGACAGCATTTAGAAAGTGAAGTAACATTGCATTCACTTCGCACAGTGAATTGAAGTGTTGGAACAGACTGCTTCTCTTTCAGAGAAACGCATGTGAGTTTTTTGTGAATGCTTGAAAGTAGTTTAAGGCACTTTCAATGGAAAGTGATTTTCTCTGAAAGGACAGCATTTAGAAAGTGAGGCAACACTCCATTCACTTCGCACAGTGAATTAAAGTGTTGGAACAGACTGCTTCTCTTTCAGAGAAACGCATGTGAGTTTCTTCCTAATGCTTGCAAGTAGCTTAAGGCACTTTCAAAGGAAAGTGATTTTCTCTGAAAGGACAGCATTTAGAAAGTGAAGCAATACTCCATTCACTAAGCACAGTGAATTGAAGTGTTGGAACAGACTGCTTCTCTTTCAGAGAAATGCATGTGAGTTTCTTCCTAATGCATGCAAGTAGCTTAAGGCACTTTCAAAGGAAAGTGATTTTCTCTGAAAGGACAGCATTTAGAAAGAGAAGTAACATTCCATTCACTTCGCATAGTGAATTGAAGTGTTGGAACAGACTGCTTCTCTTTCAGAGAAATGCATGTGAGTTTCTGTTGAATGATTGTAAGTAGCTCAAGGCTCTTTCAAAGGAAAGTGATTTTCTCTGAAAGGACAGCATTTAGAAAGTGAGGCAACACTCCATTCACTTCGCACAGTGAATTGAAGTTTTGGAACAGACTGCTACTCTTTCAGAGAAACGCATGTGAGTTTCTTCCTAATGCTTGCAAGTAGCTTAAGGCACTATCAAAGGAACGTGTTTTTCTCTGAAAGGAGAGCATTTAGAAAGTGAAGCAACACTCCATTCACTTCGCACAGTGAATTGAAGTGTTGGAACAGACTGCTTCTCTTTCAGAGAAACGCATGTGAGTTTTTTATGAATGCTTGAAAGTAGTTTAAGGCACTTTCAAAGGAAAGTGATTTTCTCTGAAAGGACAGTATATAGAAAGTGAGGCAACACTCCATTCACTTTGCACAGTGAATTGAAGTGTTGGAACAGATTGCTTCTCTTTCAGAGAAACACATGTGAGTTTCTGGTGAATGCTTGTAAGTAGCTTAAGGCATTTTCAAAGGAACGTGATTTTCTCGGAAAGGACAGCATTTAGAAAGTGAAGTAACATTCCATTCACTTCGCACAGTGAATTGAAGTGTTGGAACAGACTGCTTCTCTTTCAGAGAAACGCATGTGTGTTTCCTGTGAATGCTAGAAAGTAGCTTAAGGCACTTTCAAAGGAAAGTGATTTTCTCTGAAAGGACAGCATTTAGAAAGTGAAGTAACATTCCATTCACTTCGCACAGTGAATTGAAGTGTTGTAACAGACTGCTTCTCTTTCAGAGAAATGCATGTGAGTTTCTGTTGAATGCTTGTAAGTAGCTCAAGGCTCTTTCAAAGGAAAGTGATTTTCTCTGAAAGGACAGCATTTAGAAAGTAAAGCAACACTCCATTCCCTTCGCACAATGAATTGAAGTGTTGGAACAGACTGCTTCTCTTTCATAGAAACGCATTAGTGTTTCTTGTGAATGCTTGCAAGTAGCTTAAGGCACTTTCAAAGGAAAGTGATTTTCTCTGAAAGGACAGCATTTAGAAAGTGAAGCACCACTCCATTCACTTCGCACAGTGAATTGAAGTGTTGGAACAGACTGCTTCTCTTTCAGAGAAACGCATGTGAGTTTCTGGTGAATGCTTGCAAGTAGCTTAAGGCACTTTCAAAAGAAAGTGATTTTCTCTGAAAGGACAGCATTTAGAAAGTGAAGCAACACTCCATTCACTTCGCACAGTGAATTGAAGTGTTGGAACAGACTGCTTCTCTTTCAGAGAAATGCATGTGAGTGTCTGTTGAATGCTTGTAAGTGGCTTAAGGCACTTTCAAAGGAAAGTGATTTTCTCTGAAAGGACAGCATTTAGAAAGTGAAGCAACACTCCATTCACTTCGCACAGTGAATTGAAGTGTTGGAACAGACTGCTTCTCTTTCAGAGAAATGCATGTGAGTTTCTGTTGAATGCTTGTAATTCGCTTAAGGCACTTTCAAAGGAAAGTGATTTTCTCTGAAAGGACAGAATTTCGAAAGTAAGGCAACACTCCATTCACTTTGCACAGTGAATTGAAGTGTTGGAACAGATTGCTTCTCTTTCAGAGAAACACATGTGAGTTTCTGGTGAATGCTTGTAAGTAGCTTAAGGCATTTTCAAAGGAACGTGATTTTCTCGGAAAGGACAGCATTTAGAAAGTGAAGTAACATTGCATTCACTTCGCACAGTGAATTGAAGTGTTGGAACAGACTGCTTCTCTTTCAGAGAAACGCATGTGAGTTTTTGTGAATGCTTGAAAGTAGTTTAAGGCACTTTCAATGGAAAGTGATTTTCTCTGAAAGGACAGCATTTAGAAAGTGAGGCAACACTCCATTCACTTCGCACAGTGAATTAAAGTGTTGGAACAGACTGCTTCTCTTTCAGAGAAACGCATGTGAGTTTCTTCCTAATGCTTGCAAGTAGCTTAAGGCACTTTCAAAGGAAAGTGATTTTCTCTGAAAGGACAGCATTTAGAAAGTGAAGCAATACTCCATTCACTAAGCACAGTGAATTGAAGTGTTGGAACAGACTGCTTCTCTTTCAGAGAAATGCATGTGAGTTTCTTCCTAATGCTTGCAAGTAGCTTAAGGCAGTTTCAAAGGAAAGTGATTTTCTCTGAAAGAACAGCATTTAGAAAGTGAAGCAACACTCCATTCACTTCGCAGAGTGAATTGAAGTGTTGGAACAGACTGCTTCTCTTTCAGAGAAACGCATGTGAGTTTCTGTTAAATGCTTGTAAGTAGCTGAAGGCACTTTCAAAGGAAAGTGATTTTCTCTGAAAGGACAGCATTTAGAAAGTGAGGCAACACTCCATTCACTTCACACAGTGAATTGAAGTGTTGGAACAGACTGCTTCTCTTTCAGAGAAACGCATGTGAGTTTCTTCCTAATGCTTACAAGTAGCTTAAGGCACTATCAAAGGAACGTGATTTTCTCTGAAAGGACAGCATTTAGAAAGTGAAGCAACACTCCATTCACTTCGCACAGTGAATTGATTTGTTGGAACAGACTGCTTCTCTTTCAGAGAAACGCATGTGAGTTTTTTATGAATGCTTGAAAGTAGTTTAAGGCACTTTCAAAGGAAAGTGATTTTCTCTGAAAGGACAGAATTTAGAAAGTGAAGCAACACTCCATTCACTTTGCACAGTTAATTGAAGTGTTGGAACAGACTGCTTCTCTTTCAGAGAAACGCATGTGAGTTTCTGTTGAATGCTTGAAAGTAGTTTAAGGCACTTTCAAAGGAAAGTGATTTTCTCTGAAAGGACAGCATTTAGAAAGTAAAGCAACACTCCATTCCCTTCGCACAATGAATTGAAGTGTTGGAACAGACTGCTTCTCTTTCATAGAAACGCATTAGTGTTTCTTGTGAATGCTTGCAAGTAGCTTAAGGCACATTCAAAGGAAAGTGATTTTCTCTGAAAGGACAGCATTTAGAAAGTGAAGCACCACTCCATTCACTTCGCACAGTGAATTGAAGTGTTGGAACAGACTGCTTCTCTTTCAGAGAAACGCATGTGAGTTTCTGGTGAATGCTTGCAAGTAGCTTAAGGCACTTTCAAAAGAAAGTGATTTTCTCTGAAAGGACAGCATTTAGAAAGTGAAGCAACACTCCATTCACTTCGCACAGTGAATTGAAGTGTTGGAACAGACTGCTTCTCTTTCAGAGAAATGCATGTGAGTTTCTGTTGAATGCTTGTAAGTAGCTTAAGGCACTTTCAAAGGAAAGTGATTTTCTCTGAAAGGACAGCATTTAGAAAGTGAAGCAACACTCCATTCACTTCGCACAGTGAATTGAAGTGTTGGAACAGACTGCTTCTCTTTCAGAGAAATGCATGTGAGTTTCTGTTGAATGCTTGTAATTCGCTTAAGGCACTTTCAAAGGAAAGTGATTTTCTCTGAAAGGACAGAATTTCGAAAGTAAGGCAACACTCCATTCACTTTGCACAGTGAATTGAAGTGTTGGAACAGATTGCTTCTCTTTCAGAGAAACACATGTGAGTTTCTGGTGAATGCTTGTAAGTAGCTTAAGGCATTTTCAAAGGAACGTGATTTTCTCGGAAAGGACAGCATTTAGAAAGTGAAGTAACATTGCATTCACTTCGCACAGTGAATTGAAGTGTTGGAACAGACTGCTTCTCTTTCAGAGAAACGCATGTGTGTTTTTTGTGAATGCTTGAAAGTAGTTTAAGGCACTTTCAATGGAAAGTGATTTTCTCTGAAAGGACAGCATTTAGAAAGTGAGGCAACACTCCATTCACTTCGCACAGTGAATTAAAGTGTTGGAACAGACTGCTTCTCTTTCAGAGAAACGCATGTGAGTTTCTTCCTAATGCTTGCAAGTAGCTTAAGGCACTTTCAAAGGAAAGTGATTTTCTCTGAAAGGACAGCATTTAGAAAGTGAAGCAATACTCCATTCACTAAGCACAGTGAATTGAAGTGTTGGAACAGACTGCTTCTCTTTCAGAGAAATGCATGTGAGTTTCTTCCTAATGCATGCAAGTAGCTTAAGGCACTTTCAAAGGAAAGTGATTTTCTCTGAAAGAACAGCATTTAGAAAGTGAAGCAACACTCCATTCACTTCGCAGAGTGAATTGAAGTGTTGGAACAGACTGCTTCTCTTTCAGAGAAACGCATGTGAGTTTCTGTTAAATGCTTGTAAGTAGCTGAAGGCACTTTCAAAGGAAAGTGATTTTCTCTGAAATGACAGCATTTAGAAAGTGAGGCAACACTCCATTCACTTCACACAGTGAATTGAAGTGTTGGAACAGACTGCTTCTCTTTCAGAGAAACGCATGTGAGTTTCTTCCTAATGCTCGCAAGTAGCTTAAGGCACTATCAAAGGAACGTGATTTTCTCTGAAAGGACAGCATTTAGAAAGTGAAGCAACACTCCATTCACTTCGCACAGTGAATTGAAGTGTTGGAACAGACTGCTTCTCTTTCAGAGAAACGCATGTGATTTTTTTATGAATGCTTGAAAGTAGTTTAAGGCACTTTCAAAGGAAAGTGATTTTCTCTGAAAGGACAGAATTTAGAAAGTGAAGCAACACTCCATTCACTTTGCACAGTTAATTGAAGTGTTGGAACAGACTGCTTCTCTTTCAGAGAAACGCCTGTGAGTTTCTGTTGAATGCTTGAAAGTAGTTTAAGGCACTTTCAAAGGAAAGTGATTTTCTCTGAAAGGACAGCATTTAGAAAGTGAAGCAACACTCCATTCACTTTGCACAGTGAATTGAAGTGTTGGAACAGACTGCTTCTCTTTCAGAGAAACGCATGTGAGTTTCTTCCTAATGCTTGCAAGTAGCTTAAGGCACTTTCAAAGGAAAGTGATTTTCTCTGAAAGGACAGCATTTAGAAAGTGAAGTAACATTGCATTCACTTCGCACAGTGAATTGAAGTGTTGGAACAGACTGCTTCTCTTTCAGAGAAACGCATGTGAGTTTTTTGTGAATGCTTGAAAGTAGTTTAAGGCACTTTCAATGGAAAGTGATTTTCTCTGAAAGGACAGCATTTAGAAAGTGAGGCAACACTCCATTCACTTCGCACAGTGAATTAAAGTGTTGGAACAGACTGCTTCTCTTTCAGAGAAACGCATGTGAGTTTCTTCCTAATGCTTGCAAGTAGCTTAAGGCACTTTCAAAGGAAAGTGATTTTCTCTGAAAGGACAGCATTTAGAAAGTGAAGCAATACTCCATTCACTAAGCACAGTGAATTGAAGTGTTGGAACAGACTGCTTCTCTTTCAGAGAAATGCATGTGAGTTTCTTCCTAATGCATGCAAGTAGCTTAAGACACTTTCAAAGGAAAGTGATTTTCTCTGAAAGAACAGCATTTAGAAAGTGAAGCAACACTCCATTCACTTCACAGAGTGAATTGAAGTGTTGGAACAGACTGCTTCTCTTTCAGAGAAACGCATGTGAGTTTCTGTTAAATGCTTGTAAGTAGCTGAAGGCACTTTCAAAGGAAAGTGATTTTCTCTGAAATGACAGCATTTAGAAAGTGAGGCAACACTCCATTCACTTCACACAGTGAATTGAAGTGTTGGAACAGACTGCTTCTCTTTCAGAGAAACGCATGTGAGTTTCTTCCTAATGCTCGCAAGTAGCTTAAGGCACTATCAAAGGAACGTGATTTTCTCTGAAAGGACAGCATTTAGAAAGTGAAGCAACACTCCATTCACTTCGCACAGTGAATTGAAGTGTTGGAACAGACTGCTTCTCTTTCAGAGAAACACATGTGATTTTTTTATGAATGCTTGAAAGTTGTTTAAGGCACTTTCAAAGGAAAGTGATTTTCTCTGAAAGGACAGAATTTAGAAAGTGAAGCAACACTCCATTCACTTTGCACAGTTAATTGAAGTGTTGGAACAGACTGCTTCTCTTTCAGAGAAACGCATGTGAGTTTCTGTTGAATGCTTGAAAGTAGTTTAAGGCACTTTCAAAGGAAAGTGATTTTCTCTGAAAGGACAGCATTTAGAAAGTGAAGCAACACTCCATTCACTTTGCACAGTGAATTGAAGTGTTGGAACAGACTGCTTCTCTTTCAGAGAAACGCATGTGAGTTTCTTCCTAATGCTTGCAAGTAGCTTAAGGCACTTTCAAAGGAAAGTGATTTTCTCTGAAAGGACAGCATTTCGAAAGTGAGGCAACACTCCATTCACTTTGCACAGTGAATTGAAGTGTTGGAACAGATTGCTTCTCTTTCAGAGAAACACATGTGAGTTTCTGATTAATGCTTGTAAGTAGCTTAAGGCATTTTCAAAGGAACGTGATTTTCTCGGAAAGGACAGCATTTAGAAAGTGAAGTAACATTGCATTCACTTCGCACAGTGAATTGAAGTGTTGGAACAGACTGCTTCTCTTTCAGAGAAACGCATGTGAGTTTTTTGTGAATGCTTGAAAGTAGTTTAAGGCACTTTCAATGGAAAGTGATTTTCTCTGAAAGGACAGCATTTAGAAAGTGAGGCAAAACTCCATTCACTTCGCACAGTGAATTGAAGTGTTGGAACAGACTGCTTCTCTTTCAGAGAAACGCATGTGAGTTTTTTATGAATGCTTGAAAGTAGTTTAAGGCACTTTCAAAGGAAAGTGATTTTCTCTGAAAGGACAGAATTTAGAAAGTGAAGCAACACTCCATTCACTTTGCACAGTTAATTGAAGTGTTGGAACAGACTGCTTCTCTTTCAGAGAAACGCATGTGAGTTTCTGTTGAATGCTTGAAAGTAGTTTAAGGCACTTTCAAAGGAAAGTGATTTTCTCTGAAAGGACAGAATTTAGAAAGTGAGGCAACACTCCATTCACTTCGCACAGTGAATTAAAGTGTTGGAACAGACTGCTTCTCTTTCAGAGAAACGCATGTGAGTTTCTTCCTAATGCTTGCAAGTAGCTTAAGGCACTTTCAAAGGAAAGTGATTTTCTCTGAAAGGACAGCATTTAGAAAGTGAAGCAATATTCCATTCACTAAGCACAGTGAATTGAAGTGTTGGAACAGACTGCTTCTCTTTCAGAGAAATGCATGTGAGTTTCTTCCTAATGCATGCAAGTAGCTTAAGGCACTTTCAAAGGAAAGTGATTTTCTCTGAAAGAACAGCATTTAGAAAGTGAAGCAACATTCCATTCACTTCGCAGAGTGAATTGAAGTGTTGGAACAGACTGCTTCTCTTTCAGAGAAACGCATGTGAGTTTCTGTTAAATGCTTGTAAGTAGCTGAAGGCACTTTCAAAGGAAAGTGATTTTCTCTGAAATGACAGCATTTAGAAAGTGAGGCAACACTCCATTCACTTCACACAGTGAATTGAAGTGTTGGAACAGACTGCTTCTCTTTCAGAGAAACGCATGTGAGTTTCTTCCTAATGCTCGCAAGTAGCTTAAGGCACTATCAAAGGAACGTGATTTTCTCTGAAAGGACAGCATTTAGAAAGTGAAGCAACACTCCATTCACTTCGCACAGTGAATTGAAGTGTTGGAACAGACTGCTTCTCTTTCAGAGAAACGCATGTGATTTTTTTATGAATGCTTGAAAGTAGTTTAAGGCACTTTCAAAGGAAAGTGATTTTCTCTGAAAGGACAGAATTTAGAAAGTGAAGCAACACTCCATTCACTTTGCACAGTGAATTAAAGTGTTGGAACAGACTGCTTCTCTTTCAGAGAAACGCATGTGAGTTTCTTCCTAATGCTTGCAAGTAGCTTAAGGCACTTTCAAAGGAAAGTGATTTTCTCTGAAAGGACAGCATTTAGAAAGTGAAGCAATACTCCATTCACTTTGCACAGTGAATTGAAGTGTTGGAACAGACTGCTTCTCTTTCAGAGAAAC
The DNA here is from genome assembly GCF_982192425.1 of Myodes glareolus. Classification (NCBI taxonomy): domain Eukaryota; kingdom Metazoa; phylum Chordata; class Mammalia; order Rodentia; family Cricetidae; genus Myodes; species Myodes glareolus. The sequence goes on from NW_028263254.1 coordinate 19,932, forward strand.
GCATGTGAGTTTCTTCCTAATGCTTGCAAGTAGCTTAAGGCACTTTCAAAGGAAAGTGATTTTCTCTGAAAGGACAGCATTTCGAAAGTGAGGCAACACTCCATTCACTTTGCACAGTGAATTGAAGTGTTGGAACAGATTGCTTCTCTTTCAGAGAAACACATGTGAGTTTCTGGTGAATGCTTGTAAGTAGCTTAAGGCATTTTCAAAGGAACGTGATTTTCTCGGAAAGGACAGCATTTAGAAAGTGAAGTAACATTGCATTCACTTCGCACAGTGAATTGAAGTGTTGGAACAGACTGCTTCTCTTTCAGAGAAACGCATGTGAGTTTTTTGTGAATGCTTGAAAGTAGTTTAAGGCACTTTCAATGGAAAGTGATTTTCTCTGAAAAGACAGCATTTAGAAAGTGAGGCAACACTCCATTCACTTCGCACAGTGAATTGAAGTGTTGGAACAGACTGCTTCTCTTTCAGAGAAACACATGTGAGTTTTTTATGAATGCTTGAAAGTAGTTTAAGGCACTTTCAAAGGAAAGTGATTTTCTCTGAAAGGACAGAATTTAGAAAGTGAAGCAACACTCCATTCACTTTGCACAGTTAATTGAAGTGTTGGAACAGACTGCTTCTCTTTCAGAGAAACGCATGTGAGTTTCAGTTGAATGCTTGAAAGTAGTTTAAGGCACTTTCAAAGGAAAGTGATTTTCTCTGAAAGGACAGCATTTAGAAAGTAAAGCAACACTCCATTCCCTTCGCACAATGAATTGAAGTGTTGGAACAGACTGCTTCTCTTTCATAGAAACGCATTAGTGTTTCTTGTGAATGCTTGTAAGTAGCTTAAGGCACATTCAAAGGAAAGTGATTTTCTCTGAAACTACAGCATTTAGAAAGTGAGGCAACACTCCATTCACTTCGCACAGTGAATTGAAGTGTTGGAACCGACTGCTTATTCTTCAGAGAAACGCATGTGAGTTTCTGTTGAATGCTTGTAATTCGCTTAAGGCACTTTCAAAGGAAAGTGATTTTCTCTGAAAGGACAGCATTTAGAAAGTGAAGTAACATTGCATTCACTTCGCACAGTGAATTGAAGTGTTGGAACAGACTGCTTCTCTTTCAGAGAAACGCATGTGATTTTTTTATGAATGCTTGAAAGTAGTTTAAGGCACTTTCAAAGGAAAGTGATTTTCTCTGAAAGGACAGAATTTAGAAAGTGAAGCAACACTCCATTCACTTTGCACAGTTAATTGAAGTGTTGGAACAGACTGCTTCTCTTTCAGAGAAACGCATGTGAGTTTCTGTTGAATGCTTGAAAGTAGTTTAAGGCACTTTCAAAGGAAAGTGATTTTCTCTGAAAGGACAGCATTTAGAAAGTGAAGCAACACTCCATTCACTTTGCACAGTGAATTGAAGTGTTGGAACAGACTGCTTCTCTTTCAGAGAAACGCATGTGAGTTTCTGTTGAATGCTTGAAAGTAGTTTAAGGCACTTTCAAAGGAAAGTGATTTTCTCTGAAAGGACAGCATTTAGAAAGTGAAGCAACACTCCATTCACTTTGCACAGTGAATTGAAGTGTTGGAACAGACTGCTTCTCTTTCAGAGAAACGCATGTGAGTTTCTTCCTAATGCTTGCAAGTAGCTTAAGGCACTTTCAAAGGAAAGTGATTTTCTCTGAAAGGACAGCATTTCGAAAGTGAGGCAACACTCCATTCACTTTGCACAGTGAATTGAAGTGTTGGAACAGATTGCTTCTCTTTCAGAGAAACACATGTGAGTTTCTGGTGAATGCTTGTAAGTAGCTTAAGGCATTTTCAAAGGAACGTGATTTTCTCGGAAAGGACAGCATTTAGAAAGTGAAGTAACATTGCATTCACTTCGCACAGTGAATTGAAGTGTTGGAACAGACTGCTTCTCTTTCAGAGAAACGCATGTGAGTTTTTTGTGAATGCTTGAAAGTAGTTTAAGGCACTTTCAATGGAAAGTGATTTTCTCTGAAAGGACAGCATTTAGAAAGTGAGGCAACACTCCATTCACTTCGCACAGTGAATTGAAGTGTTGGAACAGACTGCTTCTCTTTCAGAGAAACGCATGTGAGTTTCTGTTGAATGCTTGAAAGTAGTTTAAGGCACTTTCAAAGGAAAGTGATTTTCTCTGAAAGGACAGCATTTAGAAAGTAAAGCAACACTCCATTCCCTTCGCACAATGAATTGAAGTGTTGGAACAGACTGCTTCTCTTTCATAGAAACGCATTAGTGTTTCTTGTGAATGCTTGCAAGTAGCTTAAGGCACTTTCAAAGGAAAGTGATTTTCTCTGAAAGGACAGCATTTAGAAAGTGAAGCACCACTCCATTCACTTCGCACAGTGAATTGAAGTGTTGGAACAGACTGCTTCTCTTTCAGAGAAACGCATGTGAGTTTCTGGTGAATGCTTGCAAGTAGCCTAAGGCACTTTCAAAAGAAAGTGATTTTCTCTGAAAGGACAGCATTTAGAAAGTGAAGCAACACTCCATTCACTTCGCACAGTGAATTGAAGTGTTGGAACAGACTGCTTCTCTTTCAGAGAAATGCATGTGAGTTTCTGTTGAATGCTTGTAAGTAGCTTAAGGCACTTTCAAAGGAAAGTGATTTTCTCTGAAAGGACAGCATTTAGAAAGTGAAGCAACACTCCATTCACTTCGCACAGTGAATTGAAGTGTTGGAACAGACTGCTTCTCTTTCAGAGAAATGCATGTGAGTTTCTGTTGAATGCTTGTAATTCGCTTAAGGCACTTTCAAAGGAAAGTGATTTTCTCTGAAAGGACAGAATTTCGAAAGTAAGGCAACACTCCATTCACTTTGCACAGTGAATTGAAGTGTTGGAACAGATTGCTTCTCTTTCAGAGAAACACATGTGAGTTTCTGGTGAATGCTTGTAAGTAGCTTAAGGCATTTTCAAAGGAACGTGATTTTCTCGGAAAGGACAGCATTTAGAAAGTGAAGTAACATTGCATTCACTTCGCACAGTGAATTCAAGTGTTGGAACAGACTGCTTCTCTTTCAGAGAAACGCATGTGAGTTTTTTGTGAATGCTTGAAAGTAGTTTAAGGCACTTTCAATGGAAAGTGATTTTCTCTGAAAGGACAGCATTTAGAAAGTGAGGCAACACTCCATTCACTTCGCACAGTGAATTAAAGTGTTGGAACAGACTGCTTCTCTTTCAGAGAAACGCATGTGAGTTTCTTCCTAATGCTTGCAAGTAGCTTAAGGCACTTTCAAAGGAAAGTGATTTTCTCTGAAAGGACAGCATTTAGAAAGTGAAGCAATACTCCATTCACTAAGCACAGTGAATTGAAGTGTTGGAACAGACTGCTTCTCTTTCAGAGAAATGCATGTGAGTTTCTTCCTAATGCATGCAAGTAGCTTAAGGCACTTTCAAAGGAAAGTGATTTTCTCTGAAAGAACAGCATTTAGAAAGTGAAGCAACACTCCATTCACTTCGCAGAGTGAATTGAAGTGTTGGAACAGACTGCTTCTCTTTCAGAGAAACGCATGTGAGTTTCTGTTAAATGCTTGTAAGTAGCTGAAGGCACTTTCAAAGGAAAGTGATTTTCTCTGAAATGACAGCATTTAGAAAGTGAGGCAACACTCCATTCACTTCACACAGTGAATTGAAGTGTTGGAACAGACTGCTTCTCTTTCAGAGAAACGCATGTGAGTTTCTTCCTAATGCTCGCAAGTAGCTTAAGGCACTATCAAAGGAACGTGATTTTCTCTGAAAGGACAGCATTTAGAAAGTGAAGCAACACTCCATTCACTTCGCACAGTGAATTGAAGTGTTGGAACGGACTGCTTCTCTTTCAGAGAAACGCATGTGATTTTTTTATGAATGCTTGAAAGTAGTTTAAGGCACTTTCAAAGGAAAGTGATTTTCTCTGAAAGGACAGAATTTAGAAAGTGAAGCAACACTCCATTCACTTTGCACAGTTAATTGAAGTGTTGGAACAGACTGCTTCTCTTTCAGAGAAACGCATGTGAGTTTCTGTTGAATGCTTGAAAGTAGTTTAAGGCACTTTCAAAGGAAAGTGATTTTCTCTGAAAGGACAGCATTTAGAAAGTGAAGCAACACTCCATTCACTTTGCACAGTGAATTGAAGTGTTGGAACAGACTGCTTCTCTTTCAGAGAAACGCATGTGAGTTTCTTCCTAATGCTTGCAAGTAGCTTAAGGCACTTTCAAAGGAAAGTGATTTTCTCTGAAAGGACAGCATTTCGAAAGTGAGGCAACACTCCATTCACTTAGCACAGTGAATTGAAGTGTTGGAACAGATTGCTTCTCTTTCAGAGAAACACATGTGAGTTTCTGGTGAATGCTTGTAAGTAGCTTAAGGCATTTTCAAAGGAACGTGATTTTCTCGGAAAGGACAGCATTTAGAAAGTGAAGTAACATTGCATTCACTTCGCACAGTGAATTGAAGTGTTGGAACAGACTGCTTCTCTTTCAGAGAAACGCATGTGAGTTTTTTGTGAATGCTTGAAAGTAGTTTAAGGCACTTTCAATGGAAAGTGATTTTCTCTGAAAGGACAGCATTTAGAAAGTGAGGCAACACTCCATTCACTTCGCACAATGAATTGAAGTGTTGGAACAGACTGCTTCTCTTTCAGAGAAACGGATGTGAGTTTCTGTTGAATGCTTGAAAGTAGTTTAAGGCACTTTCAAAGGAAAGTGATTTTCTCTGAAAGGACAGCATTTAGAAAGTAAAGCAACACTCCATTCCCTTCGCACAATGAATTGAAGTGTTGGAACAGACTGCTTCTCTTTCATAGAAACGCATTAGTGTTTCTTGTGAATGATTGCAAGTAGCTTAAGGCACTTTCAAAGGAAAGTGATGTTCTCTGAAAGGACAGCATTTAGAAAGTGAAGCACCACTCCATTCACTTCGCACAGTGAATTGAAGTGTTGGAACAGACTGCTTCTCTTTCAGAGAAACGCATGTGAGTTTCTGGTGAATGCTTGCAAGTAGCCTAAGGCACTTTCAAAAAAAAGTGATTTTCTCTGAAAGGACAGCATTTAGAAAGTGAAGCAACACTCCATTCACTTCGCACAGTGAATTGAAGTGTTGGAACAGACTGCTTCTCTTTCAGAGAAATGCATGTGAGTTTCTGTTGAATGCTTGTAAGTAGCTTAAGGCACTTTCAAAGGAAAGTGATTTTCTCTGAAAGGACAGCATTTAGAAAGTGAAGCAACACTCCATTCACTTCGCACAGTGAATTGAAGTGTTGGAACAGACTGCTTCTCTTTCAGAGAAATGCATGTGAGTTTCTGTTGAATGCTTGTAATTCGCTTAAGGCACTTTCAAAGGAAAGTGATTTTCTCTGAAAGGACAGAATTTCGAAAGTAAGGCAACACTCCATTCACTTTGCACAGTGAATTGAAGTGTTGGAACAGATTGCTTCTCTTTCAGAGAAACACATGTGAGTTTCTGGTGAATGCTTGTAAGTAGCTTAAGGCATTTTCAAAGGAACGTGATTTTCTCGGAAAGGACAGCATTTAGAAAGTGAAGTAACATTGCATTCACTTCGCACAGTGAATTGAAGTGTTGGAACAGACTGCTTCTCTTTCAGAGAAACGCATGTGAGTTTTTTGTGAATGCTTGAAAGTAGTTTAAGGCACTTTCAATGGAAAGTGATTTTCTCTGAAAGGACAGCATTTAGAAAGTGAGGCAACACTCCATTCACTTCGCACAGTGAATTAAAGTGTTGGAACAGACTGCTTCTCTTTCAGAGAAACGCATGTGAGTTTCTTCCTAATGCTTGCAAGTAGCTTAAGGCACTTTCAAAGGAAAGTGATTTTCTCTGAAAGGACAGCATTTAGAAAGTGAAGCAATACTCCATTCACTAAGCACAGTGAATTGAAGTGTTGGAACAGACTGCTTCTCTTTCAGAGAAATGCATGTGAGTTTCTTCCTAATGCATGCAAGTAGCTTAAGGCACTTTCAAAGGAAAGTGATTTTCTCTGAAAGAACAGCATTTAGAAAGTGAAGCAACACTCCATTCACTTCGCAGAGTGAATTGAAGTGTTGGAACAGACTGCTTCTCTTTCAGAGAAACGCATGTGAGTTTCTGTTAAATGCTTGTAAGTAGCTGAAGGCACTTTCAAAGGAAAGTGATTTTCTCTGAAATGACAGCATTTAGAAAGTGAGGCAACACTCCATTCACTTCACACAGTGAATTGAAGTGTTGGAACAGACTGCTTCTCTTTCAGAGAAACGCATGTGAGTTTCTTCCTAATGCTTGCAAGTAGCTTAAGGCACTATCAAAGGAACGTGATTTTCTCTGAAAGGACAGCATTTAGAAAGTGAAGCAACACTCCATTCACTTCGCACAGTGAATTGAAGTGTTGGAACAGACTGCTTCTCTTTCAGAGAAACGCATGTGAGTTTTTTATGAATGCTTGAAAGTAGTTTAAGGCACTTTCAAAGGAAAGTGATTTTCTCTGAAAGGACAGAATTTAGAAAGTGAAGCAACACTCCATTCACTTTGCACAGTTAATTGAAGTGTTGGAACAGACTGCTTCTCTTTCAGAGAAACGCATGTGAGTTTCTGTTGAATGCTTGAAAGTAGTTTAAGGCACTTTCAAAGGAAAGTGATTTTCTCTGAAAGGACAGCATTTAGAAAGTGAAGCAACACTCCATTCACTTTGCACAGTGAATTGAGGTGTTGGAACAGACTGCTTCTCTTTCAGAGAAACGCATGTGAGTTTCTTCCTAATGCTTGCAAGTAGCTTAAGGCACTTTCAAAGGAAAGTGATTTTCTCTGAAAGGACAGCATTTAGAAAGTGAAGTAACATTGCATTCACTTCGCACAGTGAATTGAAGTGTTGGAACAGACTGCTTCTCTTTCAGAGAAACGCATGTGAGTTTTTTGTGAATGCTTGAAAGTAGTTTAAGGCACTTTCAATGGAAAGTGATTTTCTCTGAAAGGACAGCATTTAGAAAGTGAGGCAACACTCCATTCACTTCGCACAGTGAATTAAAGTGTTGGAACAGACTGCTTCTCTTTCAGAGAAACGCATGTGAGTTTCTTCCTAATGCTTGCAAGTAGCTTAAGGCACTTTCAAAGGAAAGTGATTTTCTCTGAAAGGACAGCATTTAGAAAGTGAAGCAATACTCCATTCACTAAGCACAGTGAATTGAAGTGTTGGAACAGACTGCTTCTCTTTCAGAGAAATGCATGTGAGTTTCTTCCTAATGCATGCAAGTAGCTTAAGACACTTTCAAAGGAAAGTGATTTTCTCTGAAAGAACAGCATTTAGAAAGTGAAGCAACACTCCATTCACTTCACAGAGTGAATTGAAGTGTTGGAACAGACTGCTTCTCTTTCAGAGAAACGCATGTGAGTTTCTGTTAAATGCTTGTAAGTAGCTGAAGGCACTTTCAAAGGAAAGTGATTTTCTCTGAAATGACAGCATTTAGAAAGTGAGGCAACACTCCATTCACTTCACACAGTGAATTGAAGTGTTGGAACAGACTGCTTCTCTTTCAGAGAAACGCATGTGAGTTTCTTCCTAATGCTCGCAAGTAGCTTAAGGCACTATCAAAGGAACGTGATTTTCTCTGAAAGGACAGCATTTAGAAAGTGAAGCAACACTCCATTCACTTCGCACAGTGAATTGAAGTGTTGGAACAGACTGCTTCTCTTTCAGAGAAACACATGTGATTTTTTTATGAATGCTTGAAAGTTGTTTAAGGCACTTTCAAAGGAAAGTGATTTTCTCTGAAAGGACAGAATTTAGAAAGTGAAGCAACACTCCATTCACTTTGCACAGTTAATTGAAGTGTTGGAACAGACTGCTTCTCTTTCAGAGAAACGCATGTGAGTTTCTGTTGAATGCTTGAAAGTAGTTTAAGGCACTTTCAAAGGAAAGTGATTTTCTCTGAAAGGACAGCATTTAGAAAGTGAAGCAACACTCCATTCACTTTGCACAGTGAATTGAAGTGTTGGAACAGACTGCTTCTCTTTCAGAGAAACGCATGTGAGTTTCTTCCTAATGCTTGCAAGTAGCTTAAGGCACTTTCAAAGGAAAGTGATTTTCTCTGAAAGGACAGCATTTCGAAAGTGAGGCAACACTCCATTCACTTTGCACAGTGAATTGAAGTGTTGGAACAGATTGCTTCTCTTTCAGAGAAACACATGTGAGTTTCTGATTAATGCTTGTAAGTAGCTTAAGGCATTTTCAAAGGAACGTGATTTTCTCGGAAAGGACAGCATTTAGAAAGTGAAGTAACATTGCATTCACTTCGCACAGTGAATTGAAGTGTTGGAACAGACTGCTTCTCTTTCAGAGAAACGCATGTGAGTTTTTTGTGAATGCTTGAAAGTAGTTTAAGGCACTTTCAATGGAAAGTGATTTTCTCTGAAAGGACAGCATTTAGAAAGTGAGGCAAAACTCCATTCACTTCGCACAGTGAATTGAAGTGTTGGAACAGACTGCTTCTCTTTCAGAGAAACGCATGTGAGTTTTTTATGAATGCTTGAAAGTAGTTTAAGGCACTTTCAAAGGAAAGTGATTTTCTCTGAAAGGACAGAATTTAGAAAGTGAAGCAACACTCCATTCACTTTGCACAGTTAATTGAAGTGTTGGAACAGACTGCTTCTCTTTCAGAGAAACGCATGTGAGTTTCTGTTGAATGCTTGAAAGTAGTTTAAGGCACTTTCAAAGGAAAGTGATTTTCTCTGAAAGGACAGAATTTAGAAAGTGAGGCAACACTCCATTCACTTCGCACAGTGAATTAAAGTGTTGGAACAGACTGCTTCTCTTTCAGAGAAACGCATGTGAGTTTCTTCCTAATGCTTGCAAGTAGCTTAAGGCACTTTCAAAGGAAAGTGATTTTCTCTGAAAGGACAGCATTTAGAAAGTGAAGCAATATTCCATTCACTAAGCACAGTGAATTGAAGTGTTGGAACAGACTGCTTCTCTTTCAGAGAAATGCATGTGAGTTTCTTCCTAATGCATGCAAGTAGCTTAAGGCACTTTCAAAGGAAAGTGATTTTCTCTGAAAGAACAGCATTTAGAAAGTGAAGCAACATTCCATTCACTTCGCAGAGTGAATTGAAGTGTTGGAACAGACTGCTTCTCTTTCAGAGAAACGCATGTGAGTTTCTGTTAAATGCTTGTAAGTAGCTGAAGGCACTTTCAAAGGAAAGTGATTTTCTCTGAAATGACAGCATTTAGAAAGTGAGGCAACACTCCATTCACTTCACACAGTGAATTGAAGTGTTGGAACAGACTGCTTCTCTTTCAGAGAAACGCATGTGAGTTTCTTCCTAATGCTCGCAAGTAGCTTAAGGCACTATCAAAGGAACGTGATTTTCTCTGAAAGGACAGCATTTAGAAAGTGAAGCAACACTCCATTCACTTCGCACAGTGAATTGAAGTGTTGGAACAGACTGCTTCTCTTTCAGAGAAACGCATGTGATTTTTTTATGAATGCTTGAAAGTAGTTTAAGGCACTTTCAAAGGAAAGTGATTTTCTCTGAAAGGACAGAATTTAGAAAGTGAAGCAACACTCCATTCACTTTGCACAGTGAATTAAAGTGTTGGAACAGACTGCTTCTCTTTCAGAGAAACGCATGTGAGTTTCTTCCTAATGCTTGCAAGTAGCTTAAGGCACTTTCAAAGGAAAGTGATTTTCTCTGAAAGGACAGCATTTAGAAAGTGAAGCAATACTCCATTCACTTTGCACAGTGAATTGAAGTGTTGGAACAGACTGCTTCTCTTTCAGAGAAACGCATGTGAGTTTCTTCCTAATGCTTGCAAGTAGCTTAAGGCACTTTCAAAGGAAAGTGATTTTCTCTGAAAGGACAGCATTTCGAAAGTGAGGCAACACTCCATTCACTTTGCACAGTGAATTGAAGTGTTGGAACAGATTGCTTCTCTTTCAGAGAAACACATGTGAGTTTCTGGTGAATGCTTGTAAGTAGCTTAAGGCATTTTCAAAGGAACGTGATTTTCTCGGAAAGGACAGCATTTAGAAAGTGAAGTAACATTGCATTCACTTCGCACAGTGAATTGAAGTGTTGGAACAGACTGCTTCTCTTTCAGAGAAACGCATGTGAGTTTTTTGTGAATGCTTGAAAGTAGTTTAAGGCACTTTCAATGGAAAGTGATTTTCTCTGAAAAGACAGCATTTAGAAAGTGAGGCAACACTCCATTCACTTCGCACAGTGAATTGAAGTGTTGGAACAGACTGCTTCTCTTTCAGAGAAACACATGTGAGTTTTTTATGAATGCTTGAAAGTAGTTTAAGGCACTTTCAAAGGAAAGTGATTTTCTCTGAAAGGACAGAATTTAGAAAGTGAAGCAACACTCCATTCACTTTGCACAGTTAATTGAAGTGTTGGAACAGACTGCTTCTCTTTCAGAGAAACGCATGTGAGTTTCAGTTGAATGCTTGAAAGTAGTTTAAGGCACTTTCAAAGGAAAGTGATTTTCTCTGAAAGGACAGCATTTAGAAAGTAAAGCAACACTCCATTCCCTTCGCACAATGAATTGAAGTGTTGGAACAGACTGCTTCTCTTTCATAGAAACGCATTAGTGTTTCTTGTGAATGCTTGTAAGTAGCTTAAGGCACATTCAAAGGAAAGTGATTTTCTCTGAAACTACAGCATTTAGAAAGTGAGGCAACACTCCATTCACTTCGCACAGTGAATTGAAGTGTTGGAACCGACTGCTTATTCTTCAGAGAAACGCATGTGAGTTTCTGTTGAATGCTTGTAATTCGCTTAAGGCACTTTCAAAGGAAAGTGATTTTCTCTGAAAGGACAGCATTTAGAAAGTGAAGTAACATTGCATTCACTTCGCACAGTGAATTGAAGTGTTGGAACAGACTGCTTCTCTTTCAGAGAAACGCATGTGATTTTTTTATGAATGCTTGAAAGTAGTTTAAGGCACTTTCAAAGGAAAGTGATTTTCTCTGAAAGGACAGAATTTAGAAAGTGAAGCAACACTCCATTCACTTTGCACAGTTAATTGAAGTGTTGGAACAGACTGCTTCTCTTTCAGAGAAACGCATGTGAGTTTCTGTTGAATGCTTGAAAGTAGTTTAAGGCACTTTCAAAGGAAAGTGATTTTCTCTGAAAGGACAGCATTTAGAAAGTGAAGCAACACTCCATTCACTTTGCACAGTGAATTGAAGTGTTGGAACAGACTGCTTCTCTTTCAGAGAAACGCATGTGAGTTTCTGTTGAATGCTTGAAAGTAGTTTAAGGCACTTTCAAAGGAAAGTGATTTTCTCTGAAAGGACAGCATTTAGAAAGTGAAGCAACACTCCATTCACTTTGCACAGTGAATTGAAGTGTTGGAACAGACTGCTTCTCTTTCAGAGAAACGCATGTGAGTTTCTTCCTAATGCTTGCAAGTAGCTTAAGGCACTTTCAAAGGAAAGTGATTTTCTCTGAAAGGACAGCATTTCGAAAGTGAGGCAACACTCCATTCACTTTGCACAGTGAATTGAAGTGTTGGAACAGATTGCTTCTCTTTCAGAGAAACACATGTGAGTTTCTGGTGAATGCTTGTAAGTAGCTTAAGGCATTTTCAAAGGAACGTGATTTTCTCGGAAAGGACAGCATTTAGAAAGTGAAGTAACATTGCATTCACTTCGCACAGTGAATTGAAGTGTTGGAACAGACTGCTTCTCTTTCAGAGAAACGCATGTGAGTTTTTTGTGAATGCTTGAAAGTAGTTTAAGGCACTTTCAATGGAAAGTGATTTTCTCTGAAAGGACAGCATTTAGAAAGTGAGGCAACACTCCATTCACTTCGCACAGTGAATTGAAGTGTTGGAACAGACTGCTTCTCTTTCAGAGAAACGCATGTGAGTTTCTGTTGAATGCTTGAAAGTAGTTTAAGGCACTTTCAAAGGAAAGTGATTTTCTCTGAAAGGACAGCATTTAGAAAGTAAAGCAACACTCCATTCCCTTCGCACAATGAATTGAAGTGTTGGAACAGACTGCTTCTCTTTCATAGAAACGCATTAGTGTTTCTTGTGAATGCTTGCAAGTAGCTTAAGGCACTTTCAAAGGAAAGTGATTTTCTCTGAAAGGACAGCATTTAGAAAGTGAAGCACCACTCCATTCACTTCGCACAGTGAATTGAAGTGTTGGAACAGACTGCTTCTCTTTCAGAGAAACGCATGTGAGTTTCTGGTGAATGCTTGCAAGTAGCCTAAGGCACTTTCAAAAGAAAGTGATTTTCTCTGAAAGGACAGCATTTAGAAAGTGAAGCAACACTCCATTCACTTCGCACAGTGAATTGAAGTGTTGGAACAGACTGCTTCTCTTTCAGAGAAATGCATGTGAGTTTCTGTTGAATGCTTGTAAGTAGCTTAAGGCACTTTCAAAGGAAAGTGATTTTCTCTGAAAGGACAGCATTTAGAAAGTGAAGCAACACTCCATTCACTTCGCACAGTGAATTGAAGTGTTGGAACAGACTGCTTCTCTTTCAGAGAAATGCATGTGAGTTTCTGTTGAATGCTTGTAATTCGCTTAAGGCACTTTCAAAGGAAAGTGATTTTCTCTGAAAGGACAGAATTTCGAAAGTAAGGCAACACTCCATTCACTTTGCACAGTGAATTGAAGTGTTGGAACAGATTGCTTCTCTTTCAGAGAAACACATGTGAGTTTCTGGTGAATGCTTGTAAGTAGCTTAAGGCATTTTCAAAGGAACGTGATTTTCTCGGAAAGGACAGCATTTAGAAAGTGAAGTAACATTGCATTCACTTCGCACAGTGAATTCAAGTGTTGGAACAGACTGCTTCTCTTTCAGAGAAACGCATGTGAGTTTTTTGTGAATGCTTGAAAGTAGTTTAAGGCACTTTCAATGGAAAGTGATTTTCTCTGAAAGGACAGCATTTAGAAAGTGAGGCAACACTCCATTCACTTCGCACAGTGAATTAAAGTGTTGGAACAGACTGCTTCTCTTTCAGAGAAACGCATGTGAGTTTCTTCCTAATGCTTGCAAGTAGCTTAAGGCACTTTCAAAGGAAAGTGATTTTCTCTGAAAGGACAGCATTTAGAAAGTGAAGCAATACTCCATTCACTAAGCACAGTGAATTGAAGTGTTGGAACAGACTGCTTCTCTTTCAGAGAAATGCATGTGAGTTTCTTCCTAATGCATGCAAGTAGCTTAAGGCACTTTCAAAGGAAAGTGATTTTCTCTGAAAGAACAGCATTTAGAAAGTGAAGCAACACTCCATTCACTTCGCAGAGTGAATTGAAGTGTTGGAACAGACTGCTTCTCTTTCAGAGAAACGCATGTGAGTTTCTGTTAAATGCTTGTAAGTAGCTGAAGGCACTTTCAAAGGAAAGTGATTTTCTCTGAAATGACAGCATTTAGAAAGTGAGGCAACACTCCATTCACTTCACACAGTGAATTGAAGTGTTGGAACAGACTGCTTCTCTTTCAGAGAAACGCATGTGAGTTTCTTCCTAATGCTCGCAAGTAGCTTAAGGCACTATCAAAGGAACGTGATTTTCTCTGAAAGGACAGCATTTAGAAAGTGAAGCAACACTCCATTCACTTCGCACAGTGAATTGAAGTGTTGGAACGGACTGCTTCTCTTTCAGAGAAACGCATGTGATTTTTTTATGAATGCTTGAAAGTAGTTTAAGGCACTTTCAAAGGAAAGTGATTTTCTCTGAAAGGACAGAATTTAGAAAGTGAAGCAACACTCCATTCACTTTGCACAGTTAATTGAAGTGTTGGAACAGACTGCTTCTCTTTCAGAGAAACGCATGTGAGTTTCTGTTGAATGCTTGAAAGTAGTTTAAGGCACTTTCAAAGGAAAGTGATTTTCTCTGAAAGGACAGCATTTAGAAAGTGAAGCAACACTCCATTCACTTTGCACAGTGAATTGAAGTGTTGGAACAGACTGCTTCTCTTTCAGAGAAACGCATGTGAGTTTCTTCCTAATGCTTGCAAGTAGCTTAAGGCACTTTCAAAGGAAAGTGATTTTCTCTGAAAGGACAGCATTTCGAAAGTGAGGCAACACTCCATTCACTTTGCACAGTGAATTGAAGTGTTGGAACAGATTGCTTCTCTTTCAGAGAAACACATGTGAGTTTCTGGTGAATGCTTGTAAGTAGCTTAAGGCATTTTCAAAGGAACGTGATTTTCTCGGAAAGGACAGCATTTAGAAAGTGAAGTAACATTGCATTCACTTCGCACAGTGAATTGAAGTGTTGGAACAGACTGCTTCTCTTTCAGAGAAACGCATGTGAGTTTTTTGTGAATGCTTGAAAGTAGTTTAAGGCACTTTCAATGGAAAGTGATTTTCTCTGAAAGGACAGCATTTAGAAAGTGAGGCAACACTCCATTCACTTCGCACAATGAATTGAAGTGTTGGAACAGACTGCTTCTCTTTCAGAGAAACGGATGTGAGTTTCTGTTGAATGCTTGAAAGTAGTTTAAGGCACTTTCAAAGGAAAGTGATTTTCTCTGAAAGGACAGCATTTAGAAAGTAAAGCAACACTCCATTCCCTTCGCACAATGAATTGAAGTGTTGGAACAGACTGCTTCTCTTTCATAGAAACGCATTAGTGTTTCTTGTGAATGATTGCAAGTAGCTTAAGGCACTTTCAAAGGAAAGTGATGTTCTCTGAAAGGACAGCATTTAGAAAGTGAAGCACCACTCCATTCACTTCGCACAGTGAATTGAAGTGTTGGAACAGACTGCTTCTCTTTCAGAGAAACGCATGTGAGTTTCTGGTGAATGCTTGCAAGTAGCCTAAGGCACTTTCAAAAAAAAGTGATTTTCTCTGAAAGGACAGCATTTAGAAAGTGAAGCAACACTCCATTCACTTCGCACAGTGAATTGAAGTGTTGGAACAGACTGCTTCTCTTTCAGAGAAATGCATGTGAGTTTCTGTTGAATGCTTGTAAGTAGCTTAAGGCACTTTCAAAGGAAAGTGATTTTCTCTGAAAGGACAGCATTTAGAAAGTGAAGCAACACTCCATTCACTTCGCACAGTGAATTGAAGTGTTGGAACAGACTGCTTCTCTTTCAGAGAAATGCATGTGAGTTTCTGTTGAATGCTTGTAATTCGCTTAAGGCACTTTCAAAGGAAAGTGATTTTCTCTGAAAGGACAGAATTTCGAAAGTAAGGCAACACTCCATTCACTTTGCACAGTGAATTGAAGTGTTGGAACAGATTGCTTCTCTTTCAGAGAAACACATGTGAGTTTCTGGTGAATGCTTGTAAGTAGCTTAAGGCATTTTCAAAGGAACGTGATTTTCTCGGAAAGGACAGCATTTAGAAAGTGAAGTAACATTGCATTCACTTCGCACAGTGAATTGAAGTGTTGGAACAGACTGCTTCTCTTTCAGAGAAACGCATGTGAGTTTTTTGTGAATGCTTGAAAGTAGTTTAAGGCACTTTCAATGGAAAGTGATTTTCTCTGAAAGGACAGCATTTAGAAAGTGAGGCAACACTCCATTCACTTCGCACAGTGAATTAAAGTGTTGGAACAGACTGCTTCTCTTTCAGAGAAACGCATGTGAGTTTCTTCCTAATGCTTGCAAGTAGCTTAAGGCACTTTCAAAGGAAAGTGATTTTCTCTGAAAG
Organism: Myodes glareolus; assembly: GCF_982192425.1. Lineage (NCBI taxonomy): Eukaryota > Metazoa > Chordata > Mammalia > Rodentia > Cricetidae > Myodes > Myodes glareolus. The sequence goes on from NW_028263254.1 coordinate 35,524, forward strand.
GACAGCATTTAGAAAGTGAAGCAATACTCCATTCACTAAGCACAGTGAATTGAAGTGTTGGAACAGACTGCTTCTCTTTCAGAGAAATGCATGTGAGTTTCTTCCTAATGCATGCAAGTAGCTTAAGGCACTTTCAAAGGAAAGTGATTTTCTCTGAAAGAACAGCATTTAGAAAGTGAAGCAACACTCCATTCACTTCGCAGAGTGAATTGAAGTGTTGGAACAGACTGCTTCTCTTTCAGAGAAACGCATGTGAGTTTCTGTTAAATGCTTGTAAGTAGCTGAAGGCACTTTCAAAGGAAAGTGATTTTCTCTGAAATGACAGCATTTAGAAAGTGAGGCAACACTCCATTCACTTCACACAGTGAATTGAAGTGTTGGAACAGACTGCTTCTCTTTCAGAGAAACGCATGTGAGTTTCTTCCTAATGCTTGCAAGTAGCTTAAGGCACTATCAAAGGAACGTGATTTTCTCTGAAAGGACAGCATTTAGAAAGTGAAGCAACACTCCATTCACTTCGCACAGTGAATTGAAGTGTTGGAACAGACTGCTTCTCTTTCAGAGAAACGCATGTGAGTTTTTTATGAATGCTTGAAAGTAGTTTAAGGCACTTTCAAAGGAAAGTGATTTTCTCTGAAAGGACAGAATTTAGAAAGTGAAGCAACACTCCATTCACTTTGCACAGTTAATTGAAGTGTTGGAACAGACTGCTTCTCTTTCAGAGAAACGCATGTGAGTTTCTGTTGAATGCTTGAAAGTAGTTTAAGGCACTTTCAAAGGAAAGTGATTTTCTCTGAAAGGACAGCATTTAGAAAGTGAAGCAACACTCCATTCACTTTGCACAGTGAATTGAGGTGTTGGAACAGACTGCTTCTCTTTCAGAGAAACGCATGTGAGTTTCTTCCTAATGCTTGCAAGTAGCTTAAGGCACTTTCAAAGGAAAGTGATTTTCTCTGAAAGGACAGCATTTCGAAAGTGAGGCAACACTCCATTCACTTTGCACAGTGAATTGAAGTGTTGGAACAGATTGCTTCTCTTTCAGAGAAACACATGTGAGTTTCTGGTGAATGCTTGTAAATAGCTTAAGGCACTTTCAAAGGAAAGTGATTTTTTCTGAAAGGACAGCATTTAGAAAGTGAAGTAACATTCCATTCACTTTGCACAGTGAATTGAAGTGTTGGAACAGACTGCTTCTCTTTCAGAGAATTGCATGTGAGTTTCTGTTGTATGCTTGTAAGTTGCTTAAGGCACTTTCAAAGGAAAGTGATTTTCTCTAAAAGGACAGCAGTGAGAAAGTGAAGAAACACTCCATTCCCTTCGTGCAGTGAATTGAAGTGTTGGAACAGACTGCTTGTCTTTCATAGAAACGCATTAGTATTTCTTGTGAATGCTTGCAAGTAGCTTAAGGCACTTTCAAAGGAAAGTGATTTTCTCTGAAAGGACAGCATTTAGAAAGTGAAGCAACACTCCATTCACTTCGAACAGTGAATTGAAGTGTTGGAACAGACTGCTTCTCTTTCAGAGAAACGCATTTTAGTTTCTTCCTAATGCTTGCAAGAAGCTTAAGGCACTTTCAAAGGAAAGTGATTTTCTCTGAAAGGACAGCATTTCGAAAGTGAGGCAACACTCCATTCACTGTGCGAAGTGAATTGAAGTGTTGGAACAGACTGCTTCTCTTTCAGAGAAGTGCATGTGAGTTTCTGTTGAATGCTTGTAAGTAGCTTAAGGCACATTCAAAGGAAAGGGATTTTCTCTGAAAGGACAGCATTTAGAAAGTGAAGCAACACTCCATTCACTTCGCACAGTGAATTGAAGTGTTGGAACAGACTGCTTCTCTTTCAGAGAAACGCATGTGAGTTTCTGTTGAATGTTTGAAAGTAGTTTAAGGCACTTTCAAAGGAAAGTGATTTTCTCTGAAAGGACAGCATTTAGAAAGTAAAGCAACACTCCATTCCCTTCGCACAATGAATTGAAGTGTTGGAACAGACTGCTTCTCTTTCATAGAAACGCATTAGTGTTTCTTGTGAATGCTTGCAAGTAGCTTAAGGCACTTTCAAAGGAAAGTGATTTTCTCTGAAAGGATAGCATTTAGAAAGTGAAGCACCACTCCATTCACTTCGCACAGTGAATTGAAGTGTTGGAACAGACTGCTTCTCTTTCAGAGAAACGCATGTGAGTTTCTGGTGAATGCTTGCAAGTAGCTTAAGGCACTTTCAAAAGAAAGTGATTTTCTCTGAAAGGACAGCATTTAGAAAGTGAAGCAACACTCCATTCACTTCGCACAGTGAATTGAAGTGTTGGAACAGACTGCTTCTCTTTCAGAGAAATGCATGTGAGTTTCTGTTGAATGCTTGTAAGTAGCTTAAGGCACTTTCAAAGGAAAGTGATTTTCTCTGAAAGGACAGCATTTAGAAAGTGAAGCAACACTCCATTCACTTCGCACAGTGAATTGAAGTGTTGGAACAGACTGCTTCTCTTTCAGAGAAATGCATGTGAGTTTCTGTTGAATGCTTGTAATTCGCTTAAGGCACTTTCAAAGGAAAGTGATTTTCTCTGAAAGGACAGAATTTCGAAAGTAAGGCAATACTCCATTCACTTTGCACAGTGAATTGAAGTGTTGGAACAGATTGCTTCTCTTTCAGAGAAACACATGTGAGTTTCTGGTGAATGCTTGTAAATAGCTTAAGGCACTTTCAAAGGAAAGTGATTTTTTCTGAAAGGACAGCATTTAGAAAGTGAAGTAACATTCCATTCACTTTGCACAGTGAATTGAAGTGTTGGAACAGACTGCTTCTCTTTCAGAGAATTGCATGTGAGTTTCTGTTGAATGCTTGTAAGTTGCTTAAGGCACTTTCAAAGGAAAGTGATTTTCTCTAAAAGGACAGCAGTGAGAAAGTGAAGAAACACTCCATTCCCTTCGTGCAGTGAATTGAAGTGTTGGAACAGACTGCTTGTCTTTCATAGAAACGCATTAGTATTTCTTGTGAATGCTTGCAAGTAGCTTAAGGCACTTTCAAAGGAAAGTGATTTTCTCTGAAAGGACAGCATTTAGAAAGTGAAGCAACACTCCATTCACTTCGAACAGTGAATTGAAGTGTTGGAACAGACTGCTTCTCTTTCAGAGAAACGCATTTTAGTTTCTTCCTAATGCTTGCAAGAAGCTTAAGGCACTTTCAAAGGAAAGTGATTTTCTCTGAAAGGACAGCATTTCGAAAGTGAGGCAACACTCCATTCACTGTGCGAAGTGAATTGAAGTGTTGGAACAGACTGCTTCTCTTTCAGAGAAGTGCATGTGAGTTTCTGTTGAATGCTTGTAAGTAGCTTAAGGCACATTCAAAGGAAAGGGATTTTCTCTGAAAGGACAGCATTTAGAAAGTGAAGCAACACTCCATTCACTTCGCACAGTGAATTGAAGTGTTGGAACAGACTGCTTCTCTTTCAGAGAAACGCATGTGAGTTTCTGTTGAATGCTTGAAAGTAGTTTAAGGCACTTTCAAAGGAAAGTGATTTTCTCTGAAAGGACAGCATTTAGAAAGTGAAGCAACACTCCATTCACTTCGCACAGTGAATTGCAGTGTTGGAACAGACTGCTTCTCTTTCAGAGAAACGCATGTGAGTTTTTTGTGAATGCTTGAAAGTAGTTTAAGGCACTTTCAATGGAAAGTGATTTTCTCTGAAAGGACAGCATTTAGAAAGTGAGGCAACACTCCATTCACTTCGCACAGTGAATTAAAGTGTTGGAACAGACTGCTTCTCTTTCAGAGAAACGCATGTGAGTTTCTTCCTAATGCTTGCAAGTAGCTTAAGGCACTTTCAAAGGAAAGTGATTTTCTCTGAAAGGACAGCATTTAGAAAGTGAAGCAATACTCCATTCACTAAGCACAGTGAATTGAAGTGTTGGAACAGACTGCTTCTCTTTCAGAGAAATGCATGTGAGTTTCGTCCTAATGCATGCAAGTAGCTTAAGGCACTTTCAAAGGAAAGTGATTTTCTCTGAAAGAACAGCATTTAGAAAGTGAAGCAACACTCCATTCACTTCGCAGAGTGAATTGAAGTGTTGGAACAGACTGCTTCTCTTTCAGAGAAACGCATGTGAGTTTCTGTTAAATGCTTGTAAGTAGCTGAAGGCACTTTCAAAGGAAAGTGATTTTCTCTGAAATGACAGCATTTAGAAAGTGAGGCAACACTCCATTCACTTCACACAGTGAATTGAAGTGTTGGAACAGACTGCTTCTCTTTCAGAGAAACGCATGTGAGTTTCTTCCTAATGCTTGCAAGTAGCTTAAGGCACTATCAAAGGAACGTGATTTTCTCTGAAAGGACAGCATTTAGAAAGTGAAGCAACACTCCATTCACTTCGCACAGTGAATTGAAGTGTTGGAACAGACTGCTTCTCTTTCAGAGAAACGCATGTGAGTTTTTTATGAATGCTTGAAAGTAGTTTAAGGCACTTTCAAAGGAAAGTGATTTTCTCTGAAAGGACAGAATTTAGAAAGTGAAGCAACACTCCATTCACTTTGCACAGTTAATTGAAGTGTTGGAACAGACTGCTTCTCTTTCAGAGAAACGCATGTGAGTTTCTGTTGAATGCTTGAAAGTAGTTTAAGGCACTTTCAAAGGAAAGTGATTTTCTCTGAAAGGACAGCATTTAGAAAGTGAAGCAACACTCCATTCACTTTGCACAGTGAATTGAAGTGTTGGAACAGACTGCTTCTCTTTCAGAGAAACGCATGTGAGTTTCTTCCTAATGCTTGCAAGTAGCTTAAGGCACTTTCAAAGGAAAGTGATTTTCTCTGAAAGGACAGCATTTCGAAAGTGAGGCAACACTCCATTCACTTTGCACAGTGAATTGAAGTGTTGGAACAGATTGCTTCTCTTTCAGAGAAACACATGTGAGTTTCTGGTGAATGCTTGTAAATAGCTTAAGGCACTTTCAAAGGAAAGTGATTTTTTCTGAAAGGACAGCATTTAGAAAGTGAAGTAACATTCCATTCACTTTGCACAGTGAATTGAAGTGTTGGAACAGACTGCTTCTCTTTCAGAGAATTGCATGTGAGTTTCTGTTGAATGCTTGTAAGTTGCTTAAGGCACTTTCAAAGGAAAGTGATTTTCTCTAAAAGGACAGCAGTTAGAAAGTGAAGAAACACTCCATTCCCTTCGTGCAGTGAATTGAAGTGTTGGAACAGACTGCTTGTCTTTCATAGAAACGCATTAGTATTTCTTGTGAATGCTTGCAAGTAGCTTAAGGCACTTTCAAAGGAAAGTGATTTTCTCTGAAAGGACAGCATTTAGAAAGTGAAGCAACACTCCATTCACTTCGAACAGTGAATTGAAGTGCTGGAACAGACTGCTTCTCTTTCAGAGAAACGCATGTTAGTTTCTTCCTAATGCTTGCAAGAAGCTTAAGGCACTTTCAAAGGAAAGTGATTTTCTCTGAAAGGACAGCATTTCGAAAGTGAGGCAACACTCCATTCACTTTGCACAGTGAATTGAAGTGTTGGAACAGACTGCTTCTCTTTCAGAGAAATGCATGTGAGTTTCTGTTGAATGCTTGTAAGTAGCTTAAGGCACATTCAAAGGAAAGGGATTTTCTCTGAAAGGACAGCATTTAGAAAGTGAAGTAACACTCCATTCACTTCGCACAGTGAATTGAAGTGTTGGAACAGACTGCTTCTCTTTCAGAGAAACGCATGTGAGTTTTTTGTGAATGCTTGAAAGTAGTTTAAAGCACTTTCAATGGAAAGTGATTTTCTCTGAAAGGACAGCATTTAGAAAGTGAGGCAACACTCCATTCACTTCGCACAGTGAATTGAAGTGTTGGAACAGACTGCTTCTCTTTCAGAGAAACGCATGTGAGTTTCTGTTGAATGCTTGTAAGTAGCTTAAGGCACTTTCAAAGGAAAGTGATTTTCACTGAAAGGACAGCATTTAGAAAGTGAAGCAACACTCCATTCACTTCTCACAGTGAATTGAAGTGTTGGAACAGACTGCTTCTCTTTTAGAGAAACGCATGTGAGTTTCTTCCTAATGCTTGCAAGTAGCTTAAGGCACTTTCAAAGGAAAGTGATTTTCTCTGAAAGGATAGAATTTAGAAAGTGAAGCAACACTCCCTTCACTTCGCACAGTGAATTGAAGTGTTGGAACAGACTGCTTCTCTTTCAGAGAAATGCATGTGAGTTTCTGTTGAATGCTTGTAAGTAGCTTAAGGCACTTTCAAAGGAAAGTGATTTTCTCTGAAAGGACAGCATTTAGAAAGTGAAGCAACACTCCATTCCCTTCGTGCAGTGAATTGAAGTGCTGGAACAGACTGCTTGTCTTTCATAGAAACGCATTAGTATTTCTTGTGAATGCTTGCAAGTAGCTTAAGGCACTTTCAAAGGAAAGTGATTTTCTCTGAAAGGACAGCATTTAGAAAGTGAAGCAACACTCCATTCACTTCGCACAGTGAATTGAAGTGTTGGAACAGACAGCTTCTCTTTTAGATAAACGCATGTTAGTTTCTTCCTAATGCTTGCAAGAAGCTTAAGTCACTTTCAAAGGAAAGTGATTTTCTCTGAAATGACAGGATTTCAAAAGTGAGGCAACACTCCATTCACTTTGCACAGTGAATTGAAGTGTTGGAACAGACTGCTTCTCTTTCATAGAAATGCATTAGTGTTTCTTGTGAATGCTTGCAAGTAGCTTAAGGCACTTTCAATGGAAAGTGATTTTCTCTGAAAGGACAGCATTTAGAAAGTGAAGCAACACTCCATTCACTTCGCACAGAGAATTGAAGTGTTGGAACAGATTGCTTCTCTTTCAGAGAAATGCATGTGAGTTTCTGTTGAATGCTTGTAAGTAGCTTAAGGCACATTCAAAGGAAAGGGATTTTCTCTGAAAGGACAGCATTTAGAAAGTGAAGCAACACTTCATTCACTTCGCACAGTGAATTGAAGTGTTGGAACAGACTGCTTCTCTTTCAGAGAAACGCATGTGAGTTTTTTGTGAATGCTTGAAAGTAGTTTAAGGCACTTTCAATGGAAAGTGATTTTCTCTGAAAGGACAGCATTTAGAAAGTGAGCCAACACTCCATTCACTTCGCACAGTGAATTGAAGTGTTGGAACAGACTGCTTCTCTTTCAGAGAAACGCATGTGAGTTTCTTCCTAATGCTTGCAAGTAGCTTAAGGCACTTTCAAAGGAAAGTGATTTTCTCTGAAAGGACAGAATTTAGAAAGTGAAGCAACACTCCCTTCACTTCGCACAGTGAATTGAAGTGTTGGAACAGACTGCTTCTCTTTCAGAGAAATGCATGTGAGTTTCTGTTGAATGCTTGTAAGTAGCTTAAGGCACTTACAAAGGAAAGTGATTTTCTCTAAAAGGACAGCATTTAGAAAGTGAAGCAACACTCCATTCCCTTCGTGCAGTGAATTGAAGTGTTGGAACAGACTGCTTCTCTTTCAGAGAAACGCATGTGAGTTTCTTCCTAATGCTTGCAAGTAGCTTAAGGAACTTTCAAAGGAAAGTGATTTTCTCTGAAAGAAGAGCATTTAGAAAGTGAAGCAACACTCCATTCACTTCGCACAGTGAATTGAAGTGTTGGAACAGACTGCTTCTCTTTCAGAGAAATGCATGTGAGTTTCTGTTGAATGCTTGTAAGTAGCTTAAGGCACTTTCAAAGGAAAGTGATTTTCTCTGAAAGGACAGCATCTAGAAAGTGAGGCAACACTCCATTCACTTCGAACAGCGAATAGAAGTGTTGGAACAGACTGCTTCTCTTTCAGAGAAACGCATGTATGTTTCTTCCTAATGCCTGCAAGTAGCTTAAGGCACTTTCAAAGGAAAGTGATTTTCTCTGAAAGGACAGCATTTAGAAAGTGAAGCAACACTCCATTCACTTCGCACAGTGAATTGAAGTGTTGGAACAGACTGCTTCTCTTTCAGGGAAACGCATGTGAGTTTTTTATGAATGCTCGAAAGTAGTTTAAGGCACTTTCAAAGGAAAGTGATTTTCTCTGAAAGGACAGAATTTAGAAAGTGAAGCAACACTCCCTTCACTTCGCACAGTGAATTGAAGTGTTGGAACAGACTTCTTCTCTTTCAGAGAAATGCATGTGAGTTTCTGTTGAATGCTTGTAAGTAGCTTAAGGCACTTTCAAAGGAAAGTGATTTTCTCTGAAAGGACAGCATTTAGAAAGTGAAGCAACACTCCACTCACTTCGCACAGTGAATTGAAGTGTTGGAACAGACTGCTTCTCTTTCAGAGAATTGCATGTGAGTTTCTGTTGAATGCTTGTAAGTTGCTTAAGGCACTTTCAAAGGAAAGTGATTTTCTCTAAAAGGACAGCAGTTAGAAAGTGAAGAAACACTCCATTCCCTTTGTGCAGTGAATTGAAGTGTTGGAACAGACTGCTTGTCTTTCATAGAAACGCATTAGTATTTCTTGTGAATGCTTGCAAGTAGCTTAAGACACTTTCAAAGGAAAGTGATTTTCTCTGAAAGGACAGCATTTAGAAAGTGAAGCAACACTCCATTCACTTCGAACAGTGAATTGAAGTGTTGGAACAGACTGCTTCTCTTTCAGAGAAACGCATGTTAGTTTCTTCCTAATGCTTGCAAGAAGCTTAAGGCACTTTCAAAGGAAAGTGATTTTCTCTGAAAGGACAGCATTTCGAAAGTGAGGCAACACTCCATTCACTTTGCACAGTGAATTGAAGTGTTGGAACAGACTGCTTCTCTTTCAGAGAAATGCATGTGAGTTTCTGTTGAATGCTTGTAAGTAGCTTAAGGCACATTCAAAGGAAAGGGATTTTCTCTGAAAGGACAGCATTTAGAAAGTGAAGCAACACTCCATTCACTTCGCACAGTGAATTGCAGTGTTGGAACAGACTGCTTCTCTTTCAGAGAAACGCATGTGAGTTTTTTGTGAATGCTTGAAAGTAGTTTAAGGCACTTTCAATGGAAAGTGATTTTCTCTGAAAGGACAGCATTTAGAAAGTGAGGCAACACTCCATTCACTTCGCACAGTGAATTGAAGTGTTGGAACAGACTGCTTCTCTTTCAGAGAAACGCATGTGAGTTTCTGTTGAATGCTTGTAAGTAGCTTAAGGCACTTTCAAAGGAAAGTGATTTTCACTGAAAGGACAGCATTTAGAAAGTGAAGCAACACTCCATTCACTTCTCACAGTGAATTGAAGTGTTGGAACAGACTGCTTCTCTTTTAGAGAAACGCATGTGAGTTTCTTCCTAATGCTTGCAAGTAGCTTAAGGCACTTTCAAAGGAAAGTGATTTTCTCTGAAAGGATAGAATTTAGAAAGTGAAGCAACACTCCCTTCACTTCGCACAGTGAATTGAAGTGTTGGAACAGACTGCTTCTCTTTCAGAGAAATGCATGTGAGTTTCTGTTGAATTCTTGTAAGTAGCTTAAGGCACTTTCAAAGGAAAGTGATTTTCTCTGAAAGGACAGCATTTAGAAAGTGAAGCAACACTCCATTCCCTTCGTGCAGTGAATTGAAGTGCTGGAACAGACTGCTTGTCTTTCATAGAAACGCATTAGTATTTCTTGTGAATGCTTGCAAGTAGCTTAAGGCACTTTCAAAGGAAAGTGATTTTCTCTGAAAGGACAGCATTTAGAAAGTGAAGCAACACTCCATTCACTTCGCACAGTGAATTGAAGTGTTGGAACAGACAGCTTCTCTTTTAGATAAACGCATGTTAGTTTCTTCCTAATGCTTGCAAGAAGCTTAAGTCACTTTCAAAGGAAAGTGATTTTCTCTGAAATGACAGCATTTCGAAAGTGAGGCAACACTCCATTCACTTTGCACAGTGAATTGAAGTGTTGGAACAGACTGCTTCTCTTTCATAGAAATGCATTAGTGTTTCTTGTGAATGCTTGCAAGTAGCTTAAGGCACTTTCAATGGAAAGTGATTTTCTCTGAAAGGACAGCATTTAGAAAGTGAAGCAACACTCCATTCACTTCGCACAGAGAATTGAAGTGTTGGAACAGATTGCTTCTCTTTCAGAGAAATGCATGTGAGTTTCTGTTGAATGCTTGTAAGTAGCTTAAGGCACATTCAAAGGAAAGGGATTTTCTCTGAAAGGACAGCATTTAGAAAGTGAAGCAACACTCCATTCACTTCGCACAGTGAATTGAAGTGTTGGAACAGACTGCTTCTCTTTCAGAGAAACGCATGTGAGTTTTTTGTGAATGCTTGAAAGTAGTTTAAGGCACTTTCAACGGAAAGTGATTTTCTCTGAAAGGACAGCATTTAGAAAGTGAGGCAACACTCCATTCACTTCGCACAGTGAATTGAAGTGTTGGAACAGACTGCTTCTCTTTCAGAGAAACGCATGTGAGTTTCTGTTGAATGCTTGTAAGTAGCTTAAGGCACTTTCAAAGGAAAGTGATTTTCACTGAAAGGACAGCATTTAGAAAGTGAAGCAACACTCCATTCACTTCTCACAGTGAATTGAAGTGTTGGAACAGACTGCTTCTCTTTTAGAGAAACGCATGTGAGTTTCTTCCTAATGCTTGCAAGTAGCTTAAGGCACTTTCAAAGGAAAGTGATTTTCTCTGAAAGGAAAGAATTTAGAAAGTGAAGCAACACTCCCTTCACTTCGCACAGTGAATTGAAGTGTTGGAACAGACTGCTTCTCTTTCAGAGAAATGCATGTGAGTTTCTGTTGAATGCTTGTAAGTAGCTTAAGGCACTTTCAAAGGAAAGTGATTTTCTCTGAAAGGACAGCATTTAGAAAGTGAAGCAACACTCCATTCCCTTCGTGCAGTGAATTGAAGTGCTGGAACAGACTGCTTGTCTTTCATAGAAACGCATTAGTATTTCTTGTGAATGCTTGCAAGTAGCTTAAGGCACTTTCAAAGGAAAGTGATTTTCTCTGAAAGGACAGCATTTAGAAAGTGAAGCAACACTCCATTCACTTCGCACAGTGAATTGAAGTGTTGGAACAGACAGCTTCTCTTTTAGATAAACGCATGTTAGTTTCTTCCTAATGCTTGCAAGAAGCTTAAGTCACTTTCAAAGGAAAGTGATTTTCTCTGAAATGACAGGATTTCAAAAGTGAGGCAACACTCCATTCACTTTGCACAGTGAATTGAAGTGTTGGAACAGACTGTTTCTCTTTCATAGAAATGCATTAGTGTTTCTTGTGAATGCTTGCAAGTAGCTTAAGGCACTTTCAATGGAAAGTGATTTTCTCTGAAAGGACAGCATTTAGAAAGTGAAGCAACACTCCATTCACTTCGCACAGAGAATTGAAGTGTTGGAACAGATTGCTTCTCTTTCAGAGAAATGCATGTGAGTTTCTGTTGAATGCTTGTAAGTAGCTTAAGGCACATTCAAAGGAAAGGGATTTTCTCTGAAAGGACAGCATTTAGAAAGTGAAGCAACACTTCATTCACTTCGCACAGTGAATTGAAGTGTTGGAACAGACTGCTTCTCTTTCAGAGAAACGCATGTGAGTTTTTTGTGAATGCTTGAAAGTAGTTTAAGGCACTTTCAATGGAAAGTGATTTTCTCTGAAAGGACAGCATTTAGAAAGTGAGCCAACACTCCATTCACTTCGCACAGTGAATTGAAGTGTTGGAACAGACTGCTTCTCTTTCAGAGAAACGCATGTGAGTTTCTTCCTAATGCTTGCAAGTAGCTTAAGGCACTTTCAAAGGAAAGTGATTTTCTCTGAAAGGACAGAATTTAGAAAGTGAAGCAACACTCCCTTCACTTCGCACAGTGAATTGAAGTGTTGGAACAGACTGCTTCTCTTTCAGAGAAATGCATGTGAGTTTCTGTTGAATGCTTGTAAGTAGCTTAAGGCACTTACAAAGGAAAGTGATTTTCTCTGAAAGGACAGCATTTAGAAAGTGAAGCAACACTCCATTCCCTTCGTGCAGTGAATTGAAGTGTTGGAACAGACTGCTTCTCTTTCAGAGAAACGCATGTGAGTTTCTTCCTAATGCTTGCAAGTAGCTTAAGGAACTTTCAAAGGAAAGTGATTTTCTCTGAAAGAAGAGCATTTAGAAAGTGAAGCAACACTCCATTCACTTCGCACAGTGAATTGAAGTGTTGGAACAGACTGCTTCTCTTTCAGAGAAATGCATGTGAGTTTCTGTTGAATGCTTGTAAGTAGCTTAAGGCACTTTCAAAGGAAAGTGATTTTCTCTGAAAGGACAGCATCTAGAAAGTGAGGCAACACTCCATTCACTTCGAACAGCGAATAGAAGTGTTGGAACAGACTGCTTCTCTTTCAGAGAAACGCATGTATGTTTCTTCCTAATGCCTGCAAGTAGCTTAAGGCACTTTCAAAGGAAAGTGATTTTCTCTGAAAGGACAGCATTTAGAAAGTGAAGCAACACTCCATTCACTTCGCACAGTGAATTGAAGTGTTGGAACAGACTGCTTCTCTTTCAGGGAAACGCATGTGAGTTTTTTATGAATGCTCGAAAGTAGTTTAAGGCACTTTCAAAGGAAAGTGATTTTCTCTGAAAGGACAGAATTTAGAAAGTGAAGCAACACTCCCTTCACTTCGCACAGTGAATTGAAGTGTTGGAACAGACTTCTTCTCTTTCAGAGAAATGCATGTGAGTTTCTGTTGAATGCTTGTAAGTAGCTTAAGGCACTTTCAAAGGAAAGTGATTTTCTCTGAAAGGACAGCATTTAGAAAGTGAAGCAACACTCCACTCACTTCGCACAGTGAATTGAAGTGTTGGAACAGACTGCTTCTCTTTCAGAGAATTGCATGTGAGTTTCTGTTGAATGCTTGTAAGTTGCTTAAGGCACTTTCAAAGGAAAGTGATTTTCTCTAAAAGGACAGCAGTTAGAAAGTGAAGAAACACTCCATTCCCTTCGTGCAGTGAATTGAAGTGTTGGAACAGACTGCTTGTCTTTCATAGAAACGCATTAGTATTTCTTGTGAATGCTTGCAAGTAGCTTAAGACACTTTCAAAGGAAAGTGATTTTCTCTGAAAGGACAGCATTTAGAAAGTGAAGCAACACTCCATTCACTTCGAACAGTGAATTGAAGTGTTGGAACAGACTGCTTCTCTTTCAGAGAAACGCATGTTAGTTTCTTCCTAATGCTTGCAAGAAGCTTAAGGCACTTTCAAAGGAAAGTGATTTTCTCTGAAAGGACAGCATTTCGAAAGTGAGGCAACACTCCATTCACTTTGCACAGTGAATTGAAGTGTTGGAACAGACTGCTTCTCTTTCAGAGAAATGCATGTGAGTTTCTGTTGAATGCTTGTAAGTAGCTTAAGGCACATTCAAAGGAAAGGGATTTTCTCTGAAAGGACAGCATTTAGAAAGTGAAGCAACACTCCATTCACTTCGCACAGTGAATTGCAGTGTTGGAACAGACTGCTTCTCTTTCAGAGAAACGCATGTGAGTTTTTTGTGAATGCTTGAAAGTAGTTTAAGGCACTTTCAATGGAAAGTGATTTTCTCTGAAAGGACAGCATTTAGAAAGTGAGGCAACACTCCATTCACTTCGCACAGTGAATTGAAGTGTTGGAACAGACTGCTTCTCTTTCAGAGAAACGCATGTGAGTTTCTGTTGAATGCTTGTAAGTAGCTTAAGGCACTTTCAAAGGAAAGTGATTTTCACTGAAAGGACAGCATTTAGAAAGTGAAGCAACACTCCATTCCCTTTGTGCAGTGAATTGAAGTGTTGGAACAGACTGCTTCTCTTTTAGAGAAACGCATGTGAGTTTCTTCCTAATGCTTGCAAGTAGCTTAAGGCACTTTCAAAGGAAAGTGATTTTCTCTGAAAGGATAGAATTTAGAAAGTGAAGCAACACTCCCTTCACTTCGCACAGTGAATTGAAGTGTTGGAACAGACTGCTTCTCTTTCAGAGAAATGCATGTGAGTTTCTGTTGAATTCTTGTAAGTAGCTTAAGGCACTTTCAAAGGAAAGTGATTTTCTCTGAAAGGACAGCATTTAGAAAGTGAAGCAACACTCCATTCCCTTCGTGCAGTGAATTGAAGTGCTGGAACAGACTGCTTGTCTTTCATAGAAACGCATTAGTATTTCTTGTGAATGCTTGCAAGTAGCTTAAGGCACTTTCAAAGGAAAGTGATTTTCTCTGAAAGGACAGCATTTAGAAAGTGAAGCAACACTCCATTCACTTCGCACAGTGAATTGAAGTGTTGGAACAGACAGCTTCTCTTTTAGATAAACGCATGTTAGTTTCTTCCTAATGCTTGCAAGAAGCTTAAGTCACTTTCAAAGGAAAGTGATTTTCTCTGAAATGACAGCATTTCGAAAGTGAGGCAACACTCCATTCACTTTGCACAGTGAATTGAAGTGTTGGAACAGACTGCTTCTCTTTCATAGAAATGCATTAGTGTTTCTTGTGAATGCTTGCAAGTAGCTTAAGGCACTTTCAATGGAAAGTGATTTTCTCTGAAAGGACAGCATTTAGAAAGTGAAGCAACACTCCATTCACTTCGCACAGAGAATTGAAGTGTTGGAACAGATTGCTTCTCTTTCAGAGAAATGCATGTGAGTTTCTGTTGAATGCTTGTAAGTAGCTTAAGGCACATTCAAAGGAAAGGGATTTTCTCTGAAAGGACAGCATTTAGAAAGTGAAGCAACACTCCATTCACTTCGCACAGTGAATTGAAGTGTTGGAACAGACTGCTTCTCTTTCAGAGAAACGCCTGTGAGTTTTTTGTGAATGCTTGAAAGTAGTTTAAGGCACTTTCAACGGAAAGTGATTTTCTCTGAAAGGACAGCATTTAGAAAGTGAGGCAACACTCCATTCACTTCGCACAGTGAATTGAAGTGTTGGAACAGACTGCTTCACTTTCAGAGAAACGCATGTGAGTTTCTGTTGAATGCTTGTAAGTAGCTTAAGGCACTTTCAAAGGAAAGTGATTTTCACTGAAAGGACAGCATTTAGAAAGTGATGCAACACTCCATTCACTTCGCACAGTGAATTGAAGTGTTGGAACAGACTGCTTCTCTTTCAGAGAAACGCATGTGAGTTTCTTCCTAATGCTTGCAAGTAGCTTAAGGCACTTTCAAAGGAAAGTGATTTTCTCTGAAAGGACAGAATTTAGAAAGTGAAGCAACACTCCCTTCACTTCGCACAGTGAATTGAAGTGTTGGAACAGACTGCTTCTCTTTCAGAGAAATGCATGTGAGTTTCTGTTGAATGCTTGTAAGTAGCTTAAGGCACTTACAAAGGAAAGTGATTTTCTCTGAAAGGACAGCATTTAGAAAGTGAAGCAACACTCCATTCCCTTCGTGCAGTGAATTGAAGTGTTGGAACAGACTGCTTCTCTTTCAGAGAAACGCATGTGAGTTTCTTCCTAATGCTTGCAAGTAGCTTAAGGAACTTTCAAAGGAAAGTGATTTTCTCTGAAAGAAGAGCATTTAGAAAGTGAAGCAACACTCCATTCACTTCGCACAGTGAATTGAAGTGTTGGAACAGACTTCTTCTCTTTCAGAGAAATGCATGTGAGTTTCTGTTGAATGCTTGTAAGTAGCTTAAGGCACTTTCAAAGGAAAGTGATTTTCTCTGAAAGGACAGCATCTAGAAAGTGAGGCAACACTCCATTCACTTAGAACAGCGAATAGAAGTGTTGGAACAGACTGCTTCTCTTTCAGAGAAACGCATGTATGTTTCTTCCTAATGCCTGCAAGTAGCTTAAGGCACTTTCAAAGGAAAGTGATTTTCTCTGAAAGGACAGCATTTAGAAAGAGAAGCAACACTCCATTCACTTCGCACAGTGAATTGAAGTGTTGGAACAGACTGCTTCTCTTTCAGGGAAACGCATGTGAGTTTTTTATGAATGCTCGAAAGTAGTTTAAGGCACTTTCAAAGGAAAGTGATTTTCTCTGAAAGGACAGAATTTAGAAAGTGAAGCAACACTCCCTTCACTTCACACAGTGAATTGAAGTGTTGGAACAGACTTCTTCTCTTTCAGAGAAATGCATGTGAGTTTCTGTTGAATGCTTGTAAGTAGCTTAAGGCACTTTCAAAGGAAAGTGATTTTCTCTGAAAGGACAGCATTTAGAAAGTGAAGCAACACTCCACTCACTTCGCACAGTGAATTGAAGTGTTGGAACAGACTGCTTCTCTTTCAGAGAAACGCATGTGAGTTTCTTCCTAATGCTTGCAAGTAGCTTAAGGAACTTTCAAAGGAAAGTGATTTTCTCTGAAAGAAGAGCATTTAGAAAGTGAAGCAACACTCCATTCACTTCGCACAGTGAATTGAAGTGTTGGAACAGACTGCTTCTCTTTCAGAGAAATGCATGTGAGTTTCTGTTGAATGCTTGTAAGTAGTTTAAGGCACTTTCAAAGGAAAGTGATTTTCTCTGAAATGACAGCATTTAGAAAGTGAGGCAACACTCCATTCACTTCGAACAGTGAATAGAAGTGTTGGAACAGACTGCTTCTCTTTCAGAGAAACGCATGTATGTTTTTTCCTAATGCTTGCAAGTAGCTTAAGGCACTTTCAAAGGATAGTGATTTTCTCTGAAACGACAGCATTTAGAAAGTGAAGCAACACTCCATTCACTTCGCACAGTGAATTGAAATGTTGGAACAGACTGCTTCTCTTTCAGGGAAACGCATGTGAGTTTTTTATGAATGCTTGAAAGTAGTTTAAGGCACTTTCAAAGGAAAGTGATTTTCTCTGAAAGGACAGCATTTAGAAAGTGAAGCAACACTCCATTCACTTCGCACAGTGAATTGAAGTGTTGGAACAGACTGCTTCTCTTTCAGAGAAATGCATGTGAGTTTCTTCTTAATGCTTGTAAGTAGCTTAAGGCACTTTCAAAGGAAAGTGATTTTCTCGGAAAGGACAGCATTTAGAAAGTGAGGCAACACTCCATTCACTTCGCACAGTGAATTGAAGACTTGGAAGAGGCTGCTTCTCTTTCAGAGAAATGCATGTGAGTTTCTGTTGAATGTTTTTAAGTAGCTTAAGGCACTTTCAAAGTAAAGTGATTTTCTCTGAAAGGACAGCATTTAGAAAATGAAGCAATACTCCGTTCCCTTCGTGCAGTGAAGTGAAGTGTTGGAACAGAGTGCTTCTATTTCATATAAACGCATTAGAGTTTCTTGTGAATGCTTGCAGGTAGCTTAAGGCACTTTCAAAGGAAAGTGATTTTCTCTGAAAGGACAGCATTTAGAAAGTGAAGCAACACTCCATTCACTTTGCACAGTGAATTGAAGTGATGGAACAGACTGCTTCTCTTTCAGAGAAATGCATGTGAGTTTCTGTTGAATGCTTGTAAGCAGCTTAAGGCACTTTCAAAGGAATGTGATTTTCTCTGAAAGGACAGCATTTAGAAAGTGAAGCAACACTCCATTCACTTCGTGCAGTGAATTGAAGTGTTGGAACAGACTGCTTCTCTTTCACAGACATGCATGTGAGTTTCTGTTGAATGCTTGTAAGTAGCTTAAGGCTCTTTCAAAGGAAAGTGATTTTCTCTGAAAGGACAGCATTTAGAAACTGAAGCAACACTCCATTCACTTCGCACAGTGAATTGAAGTGTTGGAACAGACTGCTTCTCTTTCAGAGAAACGCATGTGAGTTTCTGGTGAATGCTTGTGAGTAGCTTAAGGCACTTTCAAAGGAAAGTGATTTTCTCTGAAAGGACAGCATTTAGAAAGTGAAGCAACACTCCATTCACTTCGCTTAGTGAATTGAAGTGTTGGAACAGACTGCTTCTCTTTCAGAGAAACGCATGTGAGTTTCTTCCTAATGCTTGTAAGTAGCTTAAGGCACTTTCAAAGGAAAGTGATTTTCTCTGAAAGGACAGCATTTAGAAAGTGAAGCAACACTCCATTCACTTCGCTTAGTGAATTGAAGTGTTGGAACAGATTGCTTCTCTTTCAGAGAAATGCATGTGAGTTTCTGTTGAATGCTTGCAAGTTGCTTAAGGCAATTTCAAAGGAAAGTGATTTTCTCTGAAAGGACAGCATTTAGAAAGTGAGGCAACACTCCATTCACTTCGAACAGCGAATAGAAGTGTTGGAACAGACTGCTTCTCTTTCAGAGAAACGCATGTATGTTTCTTCCTAATGCCTGCAAGTAGCTTAAGGCACTTTCAAAGGAAAGTGATTTTCTCTGAAAGGACAGCATTTAGAAAGTGAAGCAACACTCCATTCACTTCGCACAGTGAATTGAAGTGTTGGAACAGACTGCTTCTCTTTCAGGGAAACGCATGTGAGTTTTTTATGAATGCTCGAAAGTAGTTTAAGGCACTTTCAAAGGAAAGTGATTTTCTCTGAAAGGACAGAATTTAGAAAGTGAAGCAACACTCCCTTCACTTCGCACAGTGAATAGAAGTGTTGGAACAGACTTCTTCTCTTTCAGAGAAATGCATGTGAGTTTCTGTTGAATGCTTGTAAGTAGCTTAAGGCACTTTCAAAGGAAAGTGATTTTCTCTGAAAGGACAGCATTTAGAAAGTGAAGCAACACTCCACTCACTTCGCACAGTGAATTGAAGTGTTGGAACAGACTGCTTCTCTTTCAGAGAATTGCATGTGAGTTTCTGTTGAATGCTTGTAAGTTGCTTAAGGCACTTTCAAAGGAAAGTGATTTTCTCTAAAAGGACAGCAGTTAGAAAGTGAAGAAACACTCCATTCACTTCGTGCAGTGAATTGAAGTGTTGGAACAGACTGCTTGTCTTTCATAGAAACGCATTAGTATTTCTTGTGAATGCTTGCAAGTAGCTTAAGGCACTTTCAAAGGAAAGTGATTTTCTCTGAAAGGACAGCATTTAGAAAGTGAAGCAACACTCCATTCACTTCGAAGAGTGAATTGAAGTGTTGGAACAGACTGCTTCTCTTTCAGAGAAACGCATGTTAGTTTCTTCCTAATGCTTGCAAGAAGCTTAAGGCACTTTCAAAGGAAAGTGATTTTCTCTGAAAGGACAGCATTTCGAAAGTGAGGCAACACTCCATTCACTTTGCACAGTGAATTGAAGTGTTGGAACAGACTGCTTCTCTTTCAGAGAAATGCATGTGAATTTCTGTTGAATGCTTGTAAGTAGCTTAAGGCACATTCAAAGGAAAGGGATTTTCTCTGAAAGGACAGCATTTAGAAAGTGAAGCAACACTCCATTCACTTCGCACAGTGAATTGAAGTGTTGGAACAGACTGCTTCTCTTTCAGAGAAACGCATGTGAGTTTTTTGTGAATGCTTGAAAGTAGTTTAAGGCACTTTCAATGGAAAGTGATTTTCTCTGAAAGGACAGCATTTAGAAAGTGAGGCAACACTCCATTCACTTCGCACAGTGAATTGAAGTGTTGGAACAGACTGCTTCTCTTTCAGAGAAACGCATGTGAGTTTCTGTTGAATTCTTGTAAGTAGCTTAAGGCACTTTCAAAGGAAAGTGATTTTCACTGAAAGGACAGCATTTAGAAAGTGAAGCAACACTCCATTCACTTCTCACAGTGAATTGAAGTGTTGGAACAGACTGCTTCTCTTTTAGAGAAACGCATGTGAGTTTCTTCCTAATGCTTGCAAGTAGCTTAAGGCACTTTCAAAGGAAAGTGATTTTCTCTGAAAGGATAGAATTTAGAAAGTGAAGCAACACTCCCTTCACTTCGCACAGTGAATTGAAGTGTTGGAACAGACTGCTTCTCTTTCAGAGAAATGCATGTGAGTTTCTGTTGAATGCTTGTAAGTAGCTTAAGGCACTTTCAAAGGAAAGTGATTTTCTCTGAAAGGACAGCATTTAGAAAGTGAAGCAACACTCCATTCCCTTCGTGCAGTGAATTGAAGTGCTGGAACAGACTGCTTGTCTTTCATCGAAACGCATTAGTATTTCTTGTGAATGCTTGCAAGTAGCTTAAGGCACTTTCAAAGGAAAGTGATTTTCTCTGAAAGGACAGCATTTAGAAAGTGAAGCAACACTCCATTCACTTCGCACAGTGAATTGAAGTGTTGGAACAGACAGCTTCTCTTTTAGATAAACGCATGTTAGTTTCTTCCTAATGCTTGCAAGAAGCTTAAGTCACTTTCAAAGGAAAGTGATTTTCTCTGAAATGACAGCATTTCGAAAGTGAGGCAACACTCCATTCACTTTGCACAGTGAATTGAAGTGTTGGAACAGACTGCTTCTCTTTCATAGAAATGCATTAGTGTTTCTTGTGAATGCTTGCAAGTAGCTTAAGGCACTTTCAATGGAAAGTGATTTTCTCTGAAAGGACAGCATTTAGAAAGTGAAGCAACACTCCATTCACTTCGCACAGAGAATTGAAGTGTTGGAACAGATTGCTTCTCTTTCAGAGAAATGCATGTGAGTTTCTGTTGAATGCTTGTAAGTAGCTTAAGGCACATTCAAAGGAAAGGGATTTTCTCTGAAAGGACAGCATTTAGAAAGTGAAGCAACACTCCATTCACTTCGCACAGTGAATTGAAGTGTTGGAACAGACTGCTTCTCTTTCAGAGAAACGCATGTGAGTTTTTTGTGAATGCTTGAAAGTAGTTTAAGGCACTTTCAATGGAAAGTGATTTTCTCTGAAAGGACAGCATTTAGAAAGTGAGGCAACACTCCATTCACTTCGCACAGTGAATTGAAGTGTTGGAACAGACTGCTTCTCTTTCAGAGAAACGCATGTGAGTTTCTGTTGAATGCTTGTAAGTAGCTTAAGGCACTTTCAAAGGAAAGTGATTTTCACTGAAAGGACAGCATTTAGAAAGTGATGCAACACTCCATTCACTTCGCACAGTGAATTGAAGTGTTGGAACAGACTGCTTCTCTTTCAGAGAAACGCATGTGAGTTTCTTCCTAATGCTTGCAAGTAGCTTAAGACACTTTCAAAGGAAAGTGATTTTCTCTGAAAGGACAGAATTTAGAAAGTGAAGCAACATTCCCTTCACTTCGCACAGTGAATTGAAGTGTTGGAACAGACTGCTTCTCTTTCAGAGAAATGCATGTGAGTTTCTGTTGAATGCTTGTAAGTAGCTTAAGGCACTTACAAAGGAAAGTGATTTTCTCTGAAAGGACAGCATTTAGAAAGTGAAGCAACACTCCATTCCCTTCGTGCAGTGAATTGAAGTGTTGGAACAGACTGCTTCTCTTTCAGAGAAACGCATGTGAGTTTCTTCCTAATGCTTGCAAGTAGCTTAAGGAACTTTCAAAGGAAAGTGATTTTCTCTGAAAGAAGAGCATTTAGAAAGTGAAGCAACACTCCATTCACTTCGCACAGTGAATTGAAGTGTTGGAACAGACTGCTTCACTTTCAGAGAAATGCATGTGAGTTTCTGTTGAATGCTTGTAAGTAGCTTAAGGCACTTTCAAAGGAAAGTAATTTTCTCTGAAAGGACAGCATCTAGAAAGTGAGGCAACACTCCATTCACTTCGAACAGCGAATAGAAGTGTTGGAACAGACTGCTTCTCTTTCAGAGAAACGCATGTATGTTTCTTCCTAATGCCTGCAAGTAGCTTAAGGCACTTTCAAAGGAAAGTGATTTTCTCTGGAAGGACAGCATTTAGAAAGTGAAGCAACACTCCATTCACTTCGCACAGTGAATTGAAGTGTTGGAACAGACTGCTTCTCTTTCAGGGAAACGCATGTGAGTTTTTTATGAATGCTCGAAAGTAGTTTAAGGCACTTTCAAAGGAAAGTGATTTTCTCTGAAAGGACAGAATTTAGAAAGTGAAGCAACACTCCCTTCACTTCACACAGTGAATTGAAGTGTTGGAACAGACTTCTTCTCTTTCAGAGAAATGCATGTGAGTTTCTGTTGAATGCTTGTAAGTAGCTTAAGGCACTTTCAAAGGAAAGTGATTTTCTCTGAAAGGACAGCATTTAGAAAGTGAAGCAACACTCCACTCACTTCGCACAGTGAATTGAAGTGTTGGAACAGACTGCTTCTCTTTCAGAGAAACGCATGTGAGTTTCTTCCTAATGCTTGCAAGTAGCTTAAGGAACTTTCAAAGGAAAGTGATTTTCTCTGAAAGAAGAGCATTTAGAAAGTGAAGCAACACTCCATTCACTTCGCACAGTGAATTGAAGTGTTGGAACAGACTGCTTCTCTTTCAGAGAAATGCATGTGAGTTTCTGTTGAATGCTTGTAAGTAGTTTAAGGCACTTTCAAAGGAAAGTGATTTTCTCTGAAATGACAGCATTTAGAAAGTGAGGCAACACTCCATTCACTTCGAACAGTGAATAGAAGTGCTGGAACAGACTGCTTCTCTTTCAGAGAAACGCATGTATGTTTTTTCCTAATGCTTGCAAGTAGCTTAAGGCACTTTCAAAGGAAAGTGATTTTCTCTGAAACGACAGCATTTAGAAAGTGAAGCAACACTCCATTCACTTCGCACAGTGAATTGAAATGTTGGAACAGACTGCTTCTCTTTCAGGGAAACGCATGTGAGTTTTCTATGAATGCTTGAAAGTAGTTTAAGGCACTTTCAAAGGAAAGTGATTTTCTCTGAAAGGACAGCATTTAGAAAGTGAAGCAACACTCCATTCACTTCGCACAGTGAATTGAAGTGTTGGAACAGACTGCTTCTCTTTCAGAGAAATGCATGTGAGTTTCTTCTTAATGCTTGTAAGTAGCTTAAGGCACTTTCAAAGGAAAGTGATTTTCTCGGAAAGGACAGCATTTAGAAAGTGAGGCAACACTCCATTCCCTTCGCACAGTGAATTGAAGACTTGGAAGAGGCTGCTTCTCTTTCAGAGAAATGCATGTGAGTTTCTGTTGAATGCTTTTAAGTAGCTTAAGGCACTTTCAAAGGAAAGTGATTTTCTCTGAAAGGACAGCATTTAGAAAATGAAGCAATACTCCGTTCCCTTCGTGCAGTGAAGTGAAGTGTTGGAACAGAGTGCTTCTCTTTCATATAAACGCATTAGAGTTTCTTGTGAATGCTTGCAAGTAGTTTAAGGCACTTTCAAAGGAAAGTGATTTTCTCTGAAAGGACAGCATTTAGAAAGTGAAGCAACACTCCATTCACTTTGCACAGTGAATTGAAGTGATGGAACAGACTGCTTCTCTTTCAGAGAAATGCATGTGAGTTTCTGTTGAATGCTTGTAAGCAGCTTAAGGCACTTTCAAAGGAATGTGATTTTCTCTGAAAGGACAGCATTTAGAAAGTGAAGCAACACTCCATTCACTTCGTGCAGTGAATTGAAGTGTTGGAACAGACTGCTTCTCTTTCACAGACATGCATGTGAGTTTCTGTTGAATGCTTATAAGTAGCTTAAGGCTCTTTCAAAGGAAAGTGATTTTCTCTGAAAGGACAGCATTTAGAAACTGAAGCAACACTCCATTCACTTCACACAGTGAATTGAAGTGTTGGAACAGACTGCTTCTCTTTCAGAGAAACGCATGTGAGTTTCTGGTGAATGCTTGTGAGTAGCTTAAGGCACTTTCAAAGGAAAGTGATTTTCTCTGAAAGGACAGCATTTAGAAAGTGAAGCAACACTCCATTCACTTCGCTTAGTGAATTGAAGTGTTGGAACAGACTGCTTATCTTTCAGAGAAACGCATGTGAGTTTCTTCCTAATGCTTGTAAGTAGCTTAAGGCACTTTCAAAGGAAAGTGATTTTCTCTGAAAGGACAGCATTTAGAAAGTGAAGCAACACTCCATTCACTTCGCTTAGTGAATTGAAGTGTTGGAACAGACTGCTTCTCTTTCAGAGAAATGCATGTGAGTTTCTGTTGAATGCTTGCAAGTTGCTTAAGGCAATTTCAAAGGAAAGTGATTTTCTCTGAAAGGACAGCATTTAGAAAGTGAAGCAACACTCCATTCACTTCGCACAGAGTTGAAGTGTTGGAACAGATTGCTTCTCTTTCAGAGAAATGCATGTGAGTTTCTGTTGAATGCTTGTATGTAGCTTAAAGCACTTTCAAAGGAAAGTGATTTTCTCTGAAAGGACAGCATTTAGAAAGTGAAGCAACACTCCATTCCCTTCGTGCAGTGAATTGAAGTGTTGAAACAGACTGCTTGACTTTCATAGAAACGCATTAGTATTTCTTTTGAATGCTTGCAAGTAGCTTAAGGCACTTTCAAAGGAAAGTGATTTTCTCTGAAAGGACAGCATTTAGAAAGTGAAGCAACACTCCATTCACTTCGCACAGTGAATTGAAGTGTTGGAACAGACTGCTTCTCTTTCAGAGAAACGCATGTGAGTTTCTGTTGAATGCTTGTAAGTAGCTTAAGGCACTTTCAAGGGAAAGTGATTTTCTCTGAAAGGACAGCATTTAGAAAGTGAAGCAACACTCCATTCACTTCGCACAGTGAATTGAAGTGTTGGAACAGACTGCTTCTCTTTCAGAGAAATGCATGTGAGTTTCTGGTGAATAGTTGTAAGTACCTTAAGGCACTTTCAAAGGAAAGTGATTTTCTCTGAAAGGACAGCATTTAGAAAGTGAAGCAACACTCCATTCACTTCGCAGAGTGAATTGAAGTATTGGAACAGACTACTTCTTTTTCAGAGAAACACATGTGAGTTTCTGGTGAATGCTTGTAAGTAGCTTAAGGCACTTTCAAAGGAAAGTGATTTTCTCTGAAAGGACAGCATTTAGAAAGTGAAGCAACACTCCATTCACTTCGCACAGTGAATTGAAGTGTTGGAACTGACTGCTTCTCTTTCAGAGAAACGCATGTGAGTTTCTGGTGAATGCTTGTAAGGAGCTTAAGGCACTTTCAAAGGAAAGTGATTTTCACTGAAAGGACAGCATTTAGAAAGTGAAGCAACACTCCATTCACTTCACACAGTGAATTGAAGTGTTGGAACAGACTGCTTCTCTTTCAGAGAAATGCATGTGAGTTTCTGGTGAATGCTTGTAAGTAGCTTAAGGCACTTTCAAAGGAAAGTGATTTTCTCTGAAAGGACAGCATTTAGAAAGTGAAGCAACACTCCATTCACTTCGCACAGTGAATTGAAGTGTTGGAACAGACTGCTTCTCTTTCAGAGAAACGCATGTGAGTTTCTTGTGAATGCTTGTAAGTTGCTTAAGGCACTTTCAAAGGAAAGTGATTTTCTCTGAAAAGACAGCATTTACAAACTGAAGCAACACTCCATTCACTTCGCACAGTGAATTGAAGTGTTGGAACAGACTGCTTCTCTTTAAGAGAAACGCATGTGAGTTTTTTGTGAATGCTTGTAAGTTGCTTAAGGCACTTTCAAAGGAAAGTGATTTTCTCTGAAAAGACAGCATTTAGAAAGTGAAGCAACACTCCATTCCCTTCGTGCAGTGAATTGAAGTGTTGGAACAGACTGCTTCTCTTTCAGAGAAACGCATGTGAGTTTCTTCCTAATGCTTGGAAGTAGCTTAAGGCACTTTCAAGGGAAAGTGATTTTCTCTGAAAGGACAGCATTTAGAAAGTGAAGCATCACTCCATTCACTTCGCACAGTGAATTGAAGTGTTGGAACAGACTGCTTCTCTTTCAGAGAAACGCATGTGAGTTTCTGGTGAATGCTTGTAAGTAGCTTAAGGCACTTTCAAAGGAAAGTGATTTTCTCTGAAAGGACAGCATTTAGAAAGTGAAGCAACACTCCATTCACTTCGCACAGTGAATTGAAGTGTTGGAACAGACTGCTTCTCTTTCAGAGAAACGCATGTGAGTTTCTTCCTAATGCTTGCAAGTAGCTTAAGGCACTTTCAAGGGAAAGTGATTTTCTCTGAAAGGACAGCATTTAGAAAGTGAAGCAACACTCCATTCACTTCGCACAGTGAATTGAAGTGTTGGAACAGACTGCTTCTCTTTCAGAGAAACGCATGTGAGTTTCTTCCTAATGCTTGCAAGTAGCTTAAGGCACTTTCAAGGGAAAGTGATTTTCTCTGAAAGGACAGCATTTAGAAAGTGAAGCAACACTCCATTCACTTCGCACAGTGAATTGAAGTGTTGGAACTGACTGCTTCTCTTTCAGAGAAACGCATGTGAGTTTCTGGTGAATGCTTGTAAGGAGCTTAAGGCACTTTCAAAGGAAAGTGATTTTCACTGAAAGGACAGCATTTAGAAAGTGAAGCAACACTCCATTCACTTCACACAGTGAATTGAAGTGTTGGAACAGACTGCTTCTCTTTCAGAGAAATGCATGTGAGTTTCTGGTGAATGCTTGTAAGTAGCTTAAGGCACTTTCAAAGGAAAGTGATTTTCTCTGAAAGGACAGCATTTAGAAAGTGAAGCAACACTCCATTCACTTCGCACAGTGAATTGAAGTGTTGGAACAGACTGCTTCTCTTTCAGAGAAACGCATGTGAGTTTCTTGTGAATGCTTGTAAGTTGCTTAAGGCACTTTCAAAGGAAAGTGATTTTCTCTGAAAAGACAGCATTTACAAACTGAAGCAACACTCCATTCACTTCGCACAGTGAATTGAAGTGTTGGAACAGACTGCTTCTCTTTAAGAGAAACGCATGTGAGTTTTTTGTGAATGCTTGTAAGTTGCTTAAGGCACTTTCAAAGGAAAGTGATTTTCTCTGAAAAGACAGCATTTAGAAAGTGAAGCAACACTCCATTCCCTTCGTGCAGTGAATTGAAGTGTTGGAACAGACTGCTTCTCTTTCAGAGAAACGCATGTGAGTTTCTTCCTAATGCTTGCAAGTAGCTTAAGGCACTTTCAAGGGAAAGTGATTTTCTCTGAAAGGACAGCATTTAGAAAGTGAAGCATCACTCCATTCACTTCGCACAGTAAATTGAAGTGTTGGAACAGACTGCTTCTCTTTCAGAGAAACGCATGTGAGTTTCTGGTGAATGCTTGTAAGTAGCTTAAGGCACTTTCAAAGGAAAGTGATTTTCTCTGAAAGGACAGCATTTAGAAAGTGAAGCAACACTCCATTCACTTCGCACAGTGAATTGAAGTGTTGGAACAGACTGCTTCTCTTTCAGAGAAACGCATGTGAGTTTCTTCCTAATGCTTGCAAGTAGCTTAAGGCACTTTCAAGGGAAAGTGATTTTCTCTGAAAGGACAGCATTTAGAAAGTGAAGCAACACTCCATTCACTTCGCACAGTGAATTGAAGTGTTGGAACAGACTGCTTCTCTTTCAGAGAAACGCATGTGAGTTTCTTCCTAATGCTTGCAAGTAGCTTAAGGCACTTTCAAGGGAAAGTGATTTTCTCTGAAAGGACAGCATTTAGAAAGTGAAGCAACACTCCATTCACTTCGCACAGTGAATTGAAGTGTTGGAACTGACTGCTTCTCTTTCAGAGAAACGCATGTGAGTTTCTGGTGAATGCTTGTAAGGAGCTTAAGGCACTTTCAAAGGAAAGTGATTTTCACTGAAAGGACAGCATTTAGAAAGTGAAGCAACACTCCATTCACTTCGCACAGTGAATTGAAGTGTTGGAACAGACTGCTTCTCTTTCAGAGAAACGCATGTGAGTTTCTGGTGAATGCTTGTAAGTAGCTTAAGGCACTTTCAAAGGAAAGTGATTTTCTCTGAAAGGACAGCATTTAGAAAGTGAAGCAACACTACATTCCCTTCGTGCAGTGAATTGAAGTGTTGGAACAGACTGCTTCTCTTTCAGAGAAACGCATGTGAGTTTCTTCCTAATGCTTGCAAGTAGCTTAAGGCACTTTCAAGGGAAAGTGATTTTCTCTGAAAGGACAGCATTTAGAAAGTGAAGCAACACTCCATTCACTTCGCACAGTGAATTGAAGTGTTGGAACAGACTGCTTCTCTTTCAGAGAAACGCATGTGAGTTTCTTCCTAATGCTTGCAAGTAGCTTAAGGCACTTTCAAGGGAAAGTGATTTTCTCTGAAAGGACAGCATTTAGAAAGTGAAGCAACACTCCATTCACTTCGCACAGTGAATTGAAGTGTTGGAACTGACTGCTTCTCTTTCAGAGAAACGCATGTGAGTTTCTGGTGAATGCTTGTAAGGAGCTTAAGGCACTTTCAAAGGAAAGTGATTTTCACTGAAAGGACAGCATTTAGAAAGTGAAGCAACACTCCATTCACTTCGCACAGTGAATTGAAGTGTTGGAACAGACTGCTTCTCTTTCAGAGAAACGCATGTGAGTTTCTGGTGAATGCTTGTAAGTAGCTTAAGGCACTTTCAAAGGAAAGTGATTTTCTCTGAAAGGACAGCATTTAGAAAGTGAAGCAACACTACATTCCCTTCGTGCAGTGAATTGAAGTGTTGGAACAGACTGCTTCTCTTTCAGAGAAACGCATGTGAGTTTCTTCCTAATGCTTGCAAGTAGCTTAAGGCACTTTCAAGGGAAAGTGATTTTCTCTGAAAGGACAGCATTTAGAAAGTGAAGCATCACTCCATTCACTTTGCACAGTGAATTGAAGTGTTGGAACAGACTGCTTCTCTTTCAGAGAAACGCATGTGAGTTTCTGGTGAATGCTTGTAAGTAGCTTAAGGCACTTTCAAAGGAAAGTGATTTTCTCTGAAAGGACAGCATTTAGAAAGTGAAGCAACACTCCATTCACTTCGCACAGTGAATTGAAGTGTTGGAACAGACTGCTTCTCTTTCAGAGAAACGCATGTGAGTTTCTTCCTAATGCTTGCAAGTAGCTTAAGGCACTTTCAAGGGAAAGTGATTTTCTCTGAAAGGACAGCATTTAGAAAGTGAAGCAACACTCCATTCACTTCGCACAGTGAATTGAAGTGTTGGAATAGACTGCTTCTCTTTCAGAGAAACGCATGTGAGTTTCTTCCTAATGCTTGCAAGTAGCTTAAGGCACTTTCAAGGGAAAGTGATTTTCTCTGAAAGGACAGCATTTAGAAAGTGAAGCAACACTCCATTCACTTCGCACAGTGAATTGAAGTGTTGGAACTGACTGCTTCTCTTTCAGAGAAACGCATGTGAGTTTCTGGTGAATGCTTGTAAGGAGCTTAAGGCACTTTCAAAGGAAAGTGATTTTCACTGAAAGGACAGCATTTAGAAAGTGAAGCAACACTCCATTCACTTCACACAGTGAATTGAAGTGTTGGAACAGACTGCTTCTCTTTCAGAGAAATGCATGTGAGTTTCTGGTGAATGCTTGTAAGTACCTTAAGGCACTTTCAAAGGAAAGTGATTTTCTCTGAAAGGACAGCATTTAGAAAGTGAAGCAACACTCCATTCACTTCGCAGAGTGAATTGAAGTATTGGAACAGACTGCTTCTCTTTCAGAGAAATGCATGTGTGTTTCTGGTGAATGCTTGTAAGTAGCTTAAGGCACTTTCAAAGGAAAGTGATTTTCTCTGAAAGGACATCATTTACAAACTGAGGCAACACTCCATTCACTTCGCAGAGTGAATTGAAGTATTGGAACAGACTGCTTCTCTTTAAGAGAAGCGCATGTGAGTTTTTTGTGAATGCTTGAAAGTAGTTTAAGACACTTTCAATGGAAAGTGATTTTCTCTGAAAGGACAGCATTTAGAAAGTGAGGCAACACTCCATTCACTTCGCACAGTGAATTGAAGTGTTGGAACAGACTGCTTCTCTTTCAGAGAAACGCATGTGAGTTTCTGGTGAATGCTTGTAAGTAGCTTAAGGCACTTTCAAAGGAAAGTGATTTTCTCTGAAAGGACAGCATTTAGAAAGTGAAGCAACACTCCATTCACTTCGCACAGTGAATTGAAGTGTTGGAACAGACTGCTTCTCTTTCAGAGAAACGCATGTGAGTTTCTTCCTAATGCTTGCAAGTAGCTTAAGGCACTTTCAAGGGAAAGCGATTTTCTCTGAAAGGACAGCATTTAGAAAGTGAAGCAACACTCCATTCACTTCGCACAGTGAATTGAAGTGTTGGAACAGACTGCTTCTCTTTCAGAGAAACGCATGTGAGTTTCTTCCTAATGCTTGCAAGTAGCTTAAGGCACTTTCAAGGGAAAGTGATTTTCTCTGAAAGGACAGCATTTAGAAAGTGAAGCAACACTCCATTCACTTCGCACAGTGAATTGAAGTGTTGGAACAGACTGCTTCTCTTTCAGAGAAACGCATGTGAGTTTCTGGTGAATGCTTGTAAGTAGATTAAGGCACTTTCAAAGGAAAGTGATTTTCTCTGAAAGGACAGCATTTAGAAAGTGAAGCAACACTTCATTCACATCGCACAGTGAGTTGAAGTGTTGGAACAGACTGCTTCTCTTTCAGAGAAATGAATGTGAGTTTCTGTTGAATGCTTGTAAGTAGCTTAAGGCACTTTCAAAGGAAAGTGATTTTCTCTGAAGTGACAGCATTTAGAAAGTGAAGCAACACTCCATTCACTTCGCAGAGTAAATTGAAGTATTGGAACAGACTGCTTCTCTTATAGAGAAACTCATGTGAGTTTTTTGTGAATGCTTGAAAGTAGTTTAAGGCACTTTCAATGGAAAGTGATTTTCTCTGAAAGGACAGCATTTAGAAAGTGAGGCAACACTCCATTCACTTCGCACAGTGAATTGAAGTGTTGGAACAGACTGCTTCTCTTTCATAGAAACGCATTAGTGTTTCTCTTTAATGCTTGCAAGTAACTTAAGGCACTTTCAAAGGAAAGTGATTTTCTCTGAAAGGACATAATTTAGAAAGTGAAGCAACACTCCATTCACTTCGCACAGTGAATTGAAGTGTTGGAACAGACTGCTTCTCTTTCAGAGAAACGCATGTGAGTTTCTGGTGAATGCTTGTAAGTAGCTTAAGGCACTTTCAAAGGAAAGTGATTTTCTCTGAAAGGACAGCATTTAGAAAGTGAAGCAACACTCCATTCACTTCGCACAGTGAATTGAAGTGTTGGAAAAGACTGCTTCTCTTTCAAAGAAACGCATGTGAGTTTCTTCCTAATGCTTGCAAGTACCTTAAGGCACTTTCAAAGGAAAGTGATTTTCTCTGAAAGGACAGCATTTAGAAAATGAAGCAACACTCCATTCACTTCGCACAGTGAATTGAAGTGTTGGAACAGACTGCTTCTCTTTCAGAGAAACGCATGTTAGTTTCTGGTGAATGCTTGTAAGTAGCTTAAGGCACTTTCAAAGGAAAGTGATTTTCTCTGAAAGGACAGCATTTAGAAAGTGACGCAACACTCCCTTCCCTTCGTGCTGTGAATTGAAGTGTTGGAACAGAGTGCTTCTCTTTCATAGAAACGCATTAGTGTTTCTTGTGAATGCTTGTAAGTTGCTAAAGGCACTTTCAAAAGAAAGTGATTTTCTCTGAAAGGACAGCATTTAGAAAGTGAAGCAACACTCCATTCACTTCGCACAGTGAATTGAAGTGTTGGAACAGACTGCTTCTCTTTCAGAGAAATGCATGTGAGTTTCTGTTGTATGCTTGTAAATAGCTTAAGGCACTTTCAAAGGAAAGTGATTTTCTCTGAAAGGACAGCATTTAGAAAGTGAAGCAAAACTCCATTCACTTCGCACATTGAATTGAAGTGTTGGAACAGACTGCTTCTCTTTCAGAGAAACGCATGTGAGTTTCTATTGAATGCTTGTAAGTAGCTTAAGGCACTTTCAAAGGAAAGTGATTTTCTCTGAAACGACAGCATTTAGAAAGTGAGGCAACACTCCATTCACTTCAC
This sequence comes from Myodes glareolus, assembly GCF_982192425.1. Classification (NCBI taxonomy): domain Eukaryota; kingdom Metazoa; phylum Chordata; class Mammalia; order Rodentia; family Cricetidae; genus Myodes; species Myodes glareolus. The sequence continues at coordinate 66,923 of NW_028263254.1, forward strand.
ACAGTGAATTGAAGTGTTGGAACAGACTGCTTCTCTTTCAGAGAAACGCATGTGAGTTTCTTCCTAATGCTTGCAAGTAGCTTAAGGCACTTTCAAGGGAAAGTGATTTTCTCTGAAAGGACAGCATTTAGAAAGTGAAGCAACACTCCATTCACTTCGCACAGTGAATTGAAGTGTTGGAACAGACTGCTTCTCTTTCAGAGAAACGCATGTGAGTTTCTTCCTAATGCTTGCAAGTAGCTTAAGGCACTTTCAAGGGAAAGTGATTTTCTCTGAAAGGACAGCATTTAGAAAGTGAAGCAACACTCCATTCACTTCGCACAGTGAATTGAAGTGTTGGAACTGACTGCTTCTCAGTCAGAGAAACGCATGTGAGTTTCTTCCTAATGCTTGCAAGTAGCTTAAGGCACTTTCAAGGGAAAGTGATTTTCTCTGAAAGGACAGCATTTAGAAAGTGAAGCAACACTCCATTCACTTCGCACAGTGAATTGAAGTGTTGGAAAAGACTGCTTCTCTTTCAGAGAAACGCATGTGAGTTTCTTCCTAATGCTTGCAAGTAGCTTAAGGCACTTTCAAGGGAAAGTGATTTTCTCTGAAAGGACAGCATTTAGAAAGTGAAGCAACACTCCATTCACTTCGCACAGTGAATTGAAGTGTTGGAACAGACTGCTTCTCTTTCAGAGAAACGCATGTGAGTTTCTGGTGAATGCTTGTAAGTAGATTAAGGCACTTTCAAAGGAAAGTGATTTTCTCTGAAAGGACAGCATTTAGAAAGTGAAGCAACACTTCATTCACATCGCACAGTGAGTTGAAGTGTTGGAACAGACTGCTTCTCTTTCAGAGAAATGAATGTGAGTTTCTGTTGAATGCTTGTAAGTAGCTTAAGGCACTTTCAAAGGAAAGTGATTTTCTCTGAAGGGACAGCATTTAGAAAGTGAAGCAACACTCCATTCACTTCGCAGAGTAAATTGAAGTATTGGAACAGACTGCTTCTCTTATAGAGAAACTCATGTGAGTTTTTTGTGAATGCTTGAAAGTAGTTTAAGGCACTTTCAATGGAAAGTGATTTTCTCTGAAAGGACAGCATTTAGAAAGTGAGGCAACACTCCATTCACTTCGCACAGTGAATTGAAGTGTTGGAACAGACTGCTTCTCTTTCATAGAAACGCATTAGTGTTTCTCTTTAATGCTTGCAAGTAACTTAAGGCACTTTCAAAGGAAAGTGATTTTCTCTGCAAGGACATAATTTAGAAAGTGAAGCAACACTCCATTCACTTCGCACAGTGAATTGAAGTGTTGGAACAGACTGCTTCTCTTTCAGAGAAACGCATGTGAGTTTCTGGTGAATGCTTGTAAGTAGCTTAAGGCACTTTCAAAGGAAAGTGATTTTCTCTGAAAGGACAGCATTTAGAAAGTGAAGCAACACTCCATTCACTTCGCACAGTGAATTGAAGTGTTGGAAAAGACTGCTTCTCTTTCAAAGAAACGCATGTGAGTTTCTTCCTAATGCTTGCAAGTACCTTAAGGCACTTTCAAAGGAAAGTGATTTTCTCTGAAAGGACAGCATTTAGAAAATGAAGCAACACTCCATTCACTTCGCACAGTGAATTGAAGTGTTGGAACAGACTGCTTCTCTTTCAGAGAAACGCATGTTAGTTTCTGGTGAATGCTTGTAAGTAGCTTAAGGCACTTTCAAAGGAAAGTGATTTTCTCTGAAAGGACAGCATTTAGAAAGTGACGCAACACTCCCTTCCCTTCGTGCTGTGAATTGAAGTGTTGGAACAGAGTGCTTCTCTTTCATAGAAACGCATTAGTGTTTCTTGTGAATGCTTGTAAGTTGCTAAAGGCACTTTCAAAAGAAAGTGATTTTCTCTGAAAGGACAGCATTTAGAAAGTGAAGCAACACTCCATTCACTTCGCACAGTGAATTGAAGTGTTGGAACAGACTGCTTCTCTTTCAGAGAAATGCATGTGAGTTTCTGTTGTATGCTTGTAAATAGCTTAAGGCACTTTCAAAGGAAAGTGATTTTCTCTGAAAGGACAGCATTTAGAAAGTGAAGCAAAACTCCATTCACTTCGCACATTGAATTGAAGTGTTGGAACAGACTGCTTCTCTTTCAGAGAAACGCATGTGAGTTTCTATTGAATGCTTGTAAGTAGCTTAAGGCACTTTCAAAGGAAAGTGATTTTCTCTGAAACGACAGCATTTAGAAAGTGAGGCAACACTCCATTCACTTCACACAGTGAATTGAAGTGTTGGAACAGACTGCTTCTCTTTCAGAGAAACGCATGTGAGTTTCTTCCTAATGCTTGCAAGTAGCTTAAGGCACTTTCAAGGGAAAGTGATTTTCTCTGAAAGGACAGCATTTAGAAAGTGAAGCAACACTCCATTCACTTCGCACAGTGAATTGAAGTGTTGGAACTGACTGCTTCTCTTTCAGAGAAACGCATGTGAGTTTCTGGTGAATGCTTGTAAGGAGCTTAAGGCACTTTCAAAGGAAAGTGATTTTCACTGAAAGGACAGCATTTAGAAAGTGAAGCAACACTCCATTCACTTCACACAGTGAATTGAAGTGTTGGAACAGACTGCTTCTCTTTCAGAGAAATGCATGTGAGTTTCTGGTGAATGCTTGTAAGTAGCTTAAGGCACGTTCAAAGGAAAGTGATTTTCTCTGAAAGGACAGCATTTAGAAAGTGAAGCAACACTCCATTCACTTCGCACAGTGAATTGAAGTGTTGGAACAGACTGCTTCTCTTTCAGAGAAACGCATGTGAGTTTCTTGTGAATGCTTGTAAGTTGCTTAAGGCACTTTCAAAGGAAAGTGATTTTCTCTGAAAAGACAGCATTTACAAACTGAAGCAACACTCCATTCACTTCGCACAGTGAATTGAAGTGTTGGAACAGACTGCTTCTCTTTAAGAGAAACGCATGTGAGTTTTTTGTGAATGCTTGTAAGTTGCTTAAGGCACTTTCAAAGGAAAGTGATTTTCTCTGAAAAGACAGCATTTAGAAAGTGAAGCAACACTCCATTCCCTTCGTGCAGTGAATTGAAGTGTTGGAACAGACTGCTTCTCTTTCAGAGAAACGCATGTGAGTTTCTTCCTAATGCTTGCAAGTAGCTTAAGGCACTTTCAAGGGAAAGTGATTTTCTCTGAAAGGACAGCATTTAGAAAGTGAAGCATCACTCCATTCACTTCGCACAGTGAATTGAAGTGTTGGAACAGACTGCTTCTCTTTCAGAGAAACGCATGTGAGTTTCTGGTGAATGCTTGTAAGTAGCTTAAGGCACTTTCAAAGGAAAGTGATTTTCTCTGAAAGGACAGCATTTAGAAAGTGAAGCAACACTCCATTCACTTCGCACAGTGAATTGAAGTGTTGGAACAGACTGCTTCTCTTTCAGAGAAACGCATGTGAGTTTCTTCCTAATGCTTGCAAGTAGCTTAAGGCACTTTCAAGGGAAAGTGATTTTCTCTGAAAGGACAGCATTTAGAAAGTGAAGCAACACTCCATTCACTTCGCACAGTGAATTGAAGTGTTGGAACAGACTGCTTCTCTTTCAGAGAAACGCATGTGAGTTTCTTCCTAATGCTTGCAAGTAGCTTAAGGCACTTTCAAGGGAAAGTGATTTTCTCTGAAAGGACAGCATTTAGAAAGTGAAGCAACACTCCATTCACTTCGCACAGTGAATTGAAGTGTTGGAACTGACTGCTTCTCTTTCAGAGAAACGCATGTGAGTTTCTGGTGAATGCTTGTAAGGAGCTTAAGGCACTTTCAAAGGAAAGTGATTTTCACTGAAAGGACAGCATTTAGAAAGTGAAGCAACACTCCATTCACTTCACACAGTGAATTGAAGTGTTGGAACAGACTGCTTCTCTTTCAGAGAAATGCATGTGAGTTTCTGTTGAATGCTTGTAAGTACCTTAAGGCACTTTCAAAGGAAAGTGATTTTCTCTGAAAGGACAGCATTTAGAAAGTGAAGCAACACTCCATTCACTTCGCAGAGTGAATTGAAGTATTGGAACAGACTGCTTCTCTTTCAGAGAAATGCATGTGTGTTTCTGGTGAATGCTTGTAAGTAGCTTAAGGCACTTTCAAAGGAAAGTGATTTTCTCTGAAAGGACATCATTTACAATCTGAGGCAACACTCCATTCACTTCGCACCGTGAATTGAAGTGTTGGAACAGACTGCTTCTCTTTAAGAGAAGCGCATGTGAGTTTTTTGTGAATGCTTGAAAGTAGTTTAAGGCACTTTCAAAGGAAAGTGATTATCTCTGAAAGGACAGCATTTAGAAAGTGAAGCAAAACTCCATTCACTTCGCACAGTGAATTGAAGTGTTGGAACAGACTGCTTCTCTTTCAGAGAAACGCATGTGAGTTTCTGTTGAATGCTTGTAGTAGCTTAAGGCACATTCAAAGGAAAGTGATTTTCTCTGAAAGGACAGCATTTAGAAAGTGACGCAACACTCCCTTCCCTTCGTGCTGTGAATTGAAGTGTTGGAACAGAGTGCTTCTCTTTCATAGAAACGCATTAGTGTTTCTTGTGAATGCTTGTAAGTTGCTAAAGGCACTTTCAAAAGAAAGTGATTTTCTCTGAAAGGACAGCATTTAGAAAGTGAAGCAACACTCCATTCACTTCGCACAGTGAATTGAAGTGTTGGAACAGACTGCTTCTCTTTCAGAGAAATGCATGTGAGTTTCTGTTGAATGCTTGTAAATAGCTTAAGGCACTTTCAAAGGAAAGTGATTTTCTGTGAAACGACAGCATTTAGAAAGTGAGGCAACACTCCATTCACTTCACACAGTGAATTGAAGTGTTGGAACAGACTGCTTCTCTTTCAGAGAAACGCATGTGAGTTTCTTCCTAATGCTTGCAAGTAGCGTAAGGCACTTTCAAGGGAAAGTGATTTTCTCTGAAAGGACAGCATTTAGAAAGTAAAGCAACACTCCATTCACTTCGCACAGTGAATTGAAGTGTTGGAACAGACTGCTTCTCTTTCAGAGAAACGCATGTGAGTTTCTTCCTAATGCTTGCAAGTAGCTTAAGGCACTTTCAAGGGAAAGTGATTTTCTCTGAAAGGACAGCATTTAGAAAGTGAAGCAACACTCCATTCACTTCGCACAGTGAATTGAAGTGTTGGAACTGACTGCTTCTCTTTCAGAGAAACACATGTGAGTTTCTGGTGAATGCTTGTAAGGAGCTTAAGGCACTTTCAAAGGAAAGTGATTTTCACTGAAAGGACAGCATTTAGAAAGTGAAGCAACACTCCATTCACTTCACACAGTGAATTGAAGTGTTGGAACAGACTGCTTCTCTTTCAGAGAAATGCATGTGAGTTTCTGTTGAATGCTTGTAAGTACCTTAAGGCACTTTCAAAGGAAAGTGATTTTCTCTGAAAGGACAGCATTTAGAAAGTGAAGCAACACTCCATTCACTTCGCAGAGTGAATTGAAGTATTGGAACAGACTGCTTCTCTTTCAGAGAAATGCATGTGTGTTTCTGGTGAATGCTTGTAAGTAGCTTAAGGCACTTTCAAAGGAAAGTGATTTTCTCTGAAAGGACATCATTTACAAACTGAGGCAACACTCCATTCACTTCGCACCGTGAATTGAAGTGTTGGAACAGACTGCTTCTCTTTAAGAGAAGCGCATGTTAGTTTTTTGTGAATGCTTGAAAGTAGTTTAAGGCACTTTCAAAGGAAAGTGATTATCTCTGAAAGGACAGCATTTAGAAAGTGAAGCAACACTCCATTCACTTCGCACAGTGAATTGAAGTGTTGGAACAGACTGCTTCTCTTTCAGAGAAACGCATGTGAGTTTCTGTTGAATGCTTGTAGTAGCTTAAGGCACATTCAAAGGAAAGTGATTTTCTCTGAAAGGACAGCATTTAGAAAGTGACGCAACACTCCCTTCCCTTCGTGCTGTGAATTGAAGTGTTGGAACAGAGTGCTTCTCTTTCATAGAAACGCATTAGTGTTTCTTGTGAATGCTTGTAAGTTGCTAAAGGCACTTTCAAAAGAAAGTGATTTTCTCTGAAAGGACAGCATTTAGAAAGTGAAGCAACACTCCATTCACTTCGCACAGTGAATTGAAGTGTTGGAACAGACTGCTTCTCTTTCAGAGAAATGCATGTGAGTTTCTGTTGAATGCTTGTAAATAGCTTAAGGCACTTTCAAAGGAAAGTGATTTTCTCTGAAAGGACAGCATTTAGAAAGTGAAGCAAAACTCCATTCACTTCGCACATTGAATTGAAGTGTTGGAACAGACTGCTTCTCTTTCAGAGAAACGCATGTGAGTTTCTATTGAATGCTTGTAAGTAGCTTAAGGCACTTTCAAAGGAAAGTGATTTTCTCTGAAAGGACAGCATTTAGAAAGTGACGCAACACTCCCTTCCCTTCGTGCTGTGAATTGAAGTGTTGGAACAGAGTGCTTCTCTTTCATAGAAACGCATTAGTGTTTCTTGTGAATGCTTGTAAGTTGCTAAAGGCACTTTCAAAAGAAAGTGATTTTCTCTGAAAGGACAGCATTTAGAAAGTGAAGCAACACTCCATTCACTTCGCACAGTGAATTGAAGTGTTGGAACAGACTGCTTCTCTTTCAGAGAAATGCATGTGAGTTTCTGTTGAATGCTTGTAAATAGCTTAAGGCACTTTCAAAGGAAAGTGATTTTCTCTGAAACGACAGCATTTAGAAAGTGAGGCAACACTCCATTCACTTCACACAGTGAATTGAAGTGTTGGAACAGACTGCTTCTCTTTCAGAGAAACGCATGTGAGTTTCTTCCTAATGCTTGCAAGTAGCGTAAGGCACTTTCAAGGGAAAGTGATTTTCTCTGAAAGGACAGCATTTAGAAAGTGAAGCAACACTCCATTCACTTCGCACAGTGAATTGAAGTGTTGGAACAGACTGCTTCTCTTTCAGAGAAACGCATGTGAGTTTCTTCCTAATGCTTGCAAGTAGCTTAAGGCACTTTCAAGGGAAAGTGATTTTCTCTGAAAGGACAGCATTTAGAAAGTGAAGCAACACTCCATTCACTTCGCACAGTGAATTGAAGTGTTGGAACTGACTGCTTCTCTTTCAGAGAAACACATGTGAGTTTCTGGTGAATGCTTGTAAGGAGCTTAAGGCACTTTCAAAGGAAAGTGATTTTCACTGAAAGGACAGCATTTAGAAAGTGAAGCAACACTCCATTCACTTCACACAGTGAATTGAAGTGTTGGAACAGACTGCTTCTCTTTCAGAGAAATGCATGTGAGTTTCTGTTGAATGCTTGTAAGTACCTTAAGGCACTTTCAAAGGAAAGTGATTTTCTCTGAAAGGACAGCATTTAGAAAGTGAAGCAACACTCCATTCACTTCGCAGAGTGAATTGAAGTATTGGAACAGACTGCTTCTCTTTCAGAGAAATGCATGTGTGTTTCTGGTGAATGCTTGTAAGTAGCTTAAGGCACTTTCAAAGGAAAGTGATTTTCTCTGAAAGGACATCATTTACAAACTGAGGCAACACTCCATTCACTTCGCACCGTGAATTGAAGTGTTGGAACAGACTGCTTCTCTTTAAGAGAAGCGCATGTTAGTTTTTTGTGAATGCTTGAAAGTAGTTTAAGGCACTTTCAAAGGAAAGTGATTATCTCTGAAAGGACAGCATTTAGAAAGTGAAGCAACACTCCATTCACTTCGCACAGTGAATTGAAGTGTTGGAACAGACTGCTTCTCTTTCAGAGAAACGCATGTGAGTTTCTGTTGAATGCTTGTAGTAGCTTAAGGCACATTCAAAGGAAAGTGATTTTCTCTGAAAGGACAGCATTTAGAAAGTGACGCAACACTCCCTTCCCTTCGTGCTGTGAATTGAAGTGTTGGAACAGAGTGCTTCTCTTTCATAGAAACGCATTAGTGTTTCTTGTGAATGCTTGTAAGTTGCTAAAGGCACTTTCAAAAGAAAGTGATTTTCTCTGAAAGGACAGCATTTAGAAAGTGAAGCAACACTCCATTCACTTCGCACAGTGAATTGAAGTGTTGGAACAGACTGCTTCTCTTTCAGAGAAATGCATGTGAGTTTCTGTTGAATGCTTGTAAATAGCTTAAGGCACTTTCAAAGGAAAGTGATTTTCTCTGAAAGGACAGCATTTAGAAAGTGAAGCAAAACTCCATTCACTTCGCACATTGAATTGAAGTGTTGGAACAGACTGCTTCTCTTTCAGAGAAACGCATGTGAGTTTCTATTGAATGCTTGTAAGTAGCTTAAGGCACTTTCAAAGGAAAGTGATTTTCTCTGAAAGGACAGCATTTAGAAAGTGACGCAACACTCCCTTCCCTTCGTGCTGTGAATTGAAGTGTTGGAACAGAGTGCTTCTCTTTCATAGAAACGCATTAGTGTTTCTTGTGAATGCTTGTAAGTTGCTAAAGGCACTTTCAAAAGAAAGTGATTTTCTCTGAAAGGACAGCATTTAGAAAGTGAAGCAACACTCCATTCACTTCGCACAGTGAATTGAAGTGTTGGAACAGACTGCTTCTCTTTCAGAGAAATGCATGTGAGTTTCTGTTGAATGCTTGTAAATAGCTTAAGGCACTTTCAAAGGAAAGTGATTTTCTCTGAAACGACAGCATTTAGAAAGTGAGGCAACACTCCATTCACTTCACACAGTGAATTGAAGTGTTGGAACAGACTGCTTCTCTTTCAGAGAAACGCATGTGAGTTTCTTCCTAATGCTTGCAAGTAGCGTAAGGCACTTTCAAGGGAAAGTGATTTTCTCTGAAAGGACAGCATTTAGAAAGTGAAGCAACACTCCATTCACTTCGCACAGTGAATTGAAGTGTTGGAACAGACTGCTTCTCTTTCAGAGAAACGCATGTGAGTTTCTTCCTAATGCTTGCAAGTAGCTTAAGGCACTTTCAAGGGAAAGTGATTTTCTCTGAAAGGACAGCATTTAGAAAGTGAAGCAACACTCCATTCACTTCGCACAGTGAATTGAAGTGTTGGAACTGACTGCTTCTCTTTCAGAGAAACACATGTGAGTTTCTGGTGAATGCTTGTAAGGAGCTTAAGGCACTTTCAAAGGAAAGTGATTTTCACTGAAAGGACAGCATTTAGAAAGTGAAGCAACACTCCATTCACTTCACACAGTGAATTGAAGTGTTGGAACAGACTGCTTCTCTTTCAGAGAAATGCATGTGAGTTTCTGTTGAATGCTTGTAAGTACCTTAAGGCACTTTCAAAGGAAAGTGATTTTCTCTGAAAGGACAGCATTTAGAAAGTGAAGCAACACTCCATTCACTTCGCAGAGTGAATTGAAGTATTGGAACAGACTGCTTCTCTTTCAGAGAAATGCATGTGTGTTTCTGGTGAATGCTTGTAAGTAGCTTAAGGCACTTTCAAAGGAAAGTGATTTTCTCTGAAAGGACATCATTTACAAACTGAGGCAACACTCCATTCACTTCGCACCGTGAATTGAAGTGTTGGAACAGACTGCTTCTCTTTAAGAGAAGCGCATGTTAGTTTTTTGTGAATGCTTGAAAGTAGTTTAAGGCACTTTCAAAGGAAAGTGATTATCTCTGAAAGGACAGCATTTAGAAAGTGAAGCAACACTCCATTCACTTCGCACAGTGAATTGAAGTGTTGGAACAGACTGCTTCTCTTTCAGAGAAACGCATGTGAGTTTCTGTTGAATGCTTGTAGTAGCTTAAGGCACATTCAAAGGAAAGTGATTTTCTCTGAAAGGACAGCATTTAGAAAGTGACGCAACACTCCCTTCCCTTCGTGCTGTGAATTGAAGTGTTGGAACAGAGTGCTTCTCTTTCATAGAAACGCATTAGTGTTTCTTGTGAATGCTTGTAAGTTGCTAAAGGCACTTTCAAAAGAAAGTGATTTTCTCTGAAAGGACAGCATTTAGAAAGTGAAGCAACACTCCATTCACTTCGCACAGTGAATTGAAGTGTTGGAACAGACTGCTTCTCTTTCAGAGAAATGCATGTGAGTTTCTGTTGAATGCTTGTAAATAGCTTAAGGCACTTTCAAAGGAAAGTGATTTTCTCTGAAAGGACAGCATTTAGAAAGTGAAGCAAAACTCCATTCACTTCGCACATTGAATTGAAGTGTTGGAACAGACTGCTTCTCTTTCAGAGAAACGCATGTGAGTTTCTTTTGAATGCTTGTAAGTAGCTTAAGGCACTTTCAAAGGAAAGTGATTTTCTCTGAAACGACAGCATTTAGAAAGTGAGGCAACACTCCATTCACTTCACACAGTGAATTGAAGTGTTGGAACAGACTGCTTCTCTTTCAGAGAAATGCATGTGTGTTTCTGGTGAATGCTTGTAAGTAGCTTAAGGCACTTTCAAAGGAAAGTGATTTTCTCTGAAATGACAGCATTTAGAAAGTGAAGCAACACTCCATTCACTTCGCACAGTGAATTGAAGTGTTGGAACAGACTGCTTCTCTTTCAGAGAAACGCATGTGAGTTTCTTCCTAATGCTTGCAAGTAGCTTAAGGCACTTTCAAAGGAAAGTGATTTTCTCTGAAAGGACAGCATTTAGAAAGTGAAGCAACACTCCATTCACTTCGCACAGTGTATTGAAGTGTTGGAACAGACTGCTTCTCTTTCAGAGAAATGCATGTGAGTTTCTTGTGAATTCTTGCAAGTAGCTTAAGGCACTTTCAAAGGAAAGTGATTTTCTCTGAAAGGACAGCATTTAGAAAGTGAAGCAACACTCCATTCACTTCGCACAGTGAATTGAAGTGTTGGAACAGACTGCTTCTCTTTCAGAGAAACGCATGTGAGTTTCTGGTGAATGCTTGTAAGTAGCTTAAGGCACTTTCAAAGGAAAGTGATTTTCTCTGAAAGGACAGCATTTAGAAAGTGAAGCAACACTCCATTCACTTCGCACAGTGAATTGAAGTGTTGGAAAAGACTGCTTCTCTTTCAAAGAAACGCATGTGAGTTTCTTCCTAATGCTTGCAAGTACCTTAAGGCACTTTCAAAGGAAAGTGATTTTCTCTGAAAGGACAGCATTTAGAAAATGAAGCAACACTCCATTCACTTCGCACAGTGAATTGAAGTGTTGGAACAGACTGCTTCTCTTTCAGAGAAACGCATGTTAGTTTCTGGTGAATGCTTGTAAGTAGCTTAAGGCACTTTCAAAGGAAAGTGATTTTCTCTGAAAGGACAGCATTTAGAAAGTGAAGCAACACTCCATTCACTTCGCAGAGTGAATTGAAGTATTGGAACAGACTGCTTCTCTTTCAGAGAAACTCATGTGAGTTTTTTGTGAATGCTTGAAAGTAGTTTAAGACACTTTCAATGGAAAGTGATTTTCTCTGAAAGGACAGCATTTAGAAAGTGAGGCAACACTCCATTCACTTCGCACAGTGAATTGAAGTGTTGGAACAGACTGCTTCTCTTTCAGAGAAACGCATGTGAGTTTCTGGTGAATGCTTGTAAGTAGCTTAAGGCACTTTCAAAGGAAAGTGATTTTCTCTGAAAGGACAGCATTTAGAAAGTGAAGCAACACTCCATTCACTTCGCACAGTGAATTGAAGTGTTGGAACAGACTGCTTCTCTTTCAGAGAAACGCATGTGAGTTTCTTCCTAATGCTTGCAAGTAGCTTAAGGCACTTTCAAGGGAAAGTGATTTTCTCTGAAAGGACAGCATTTAGAAAGTGAAGCAACACTCCATTCACTTCGCACAGTGAATTGAAGTGTTGGAACACACTGCTTCTCTTTCAGAGAAACGCATGTGAGTTTCTGGTGAATGCTTGTAAGTAGATTAAGGCACTTTCAAAGGAAAGTGATTTTCTCTGAAAGGACAGCATTTAGAAAGTGAAGCAACACTTCATTCACATCGCACAGTGAGTTGAAGTGTTGGAACAGACTGCTTCTCTTTCAGAGAAATGAATGTGAGTTTCTGTTGAATGCTTGTAAGTAGCTTAAGGCACTTTCAAAGGAAAGTGATTTTCTCTGAAGGGACAGCATTTAGAAAGTGAAGCAACACTCCATTCACTTCGCAGAGTAAATTGAAGTATTGGAACAGACTGCTTCTCTTATAGAGAAACTCATGTGAGTTTTTTGTGAATGCTTGAAAGTAGTTTAAGGCACTTTCAATGGAAAGTGATTTTCTCTGAAAGGACAGCATTTAGAAAGTGAGGCAACACTCCATTCACTTCGCACAGTGAATTGAAGTGTTGGAACAGACTGCTTCTCTTTCATAGAAACGCATTAGTGTTTCTCTTTAATGCTTGCAAGTAACTTAAGGCACTTTCAAAGGAAAGTGATTTTCTCTGAAAGGACATAATTTAGAAAGTGAAGCAACACTCCATTCACTTCGCACAGTGAATTGAAGTGTTGGAACAGACTGCTTCTCTTTCAGAGAAACGCATGTGAGTTTCTGGTGAATGCTTGTAAGTAGCTTAAGGCACTTTCAAAGGAAAGTGATTTTCTCTGAAAGGACAGCATTTAGAAAGTGAAGCAACACTCCATTCACTTCGCACAGTGAATTGAAGTGTTGGAAAAGACTGCTTCTCTTTCAAAGAAACGCATGTGAGTTTCTTCCTAATGCTTGCAAGTACCTTAAGGCACTTTCAAAGGAAAGTGATTTTCTCTGAAAGGACAGCATTTAGAAAATGAAGCAACACTCCATTCACTTCGCACAGTGAATTGAAGTGTTGGAACAGACTGCTTCTCTTTCAGAGAAACGCATGTTAGTTTCTGGTGAATGCTTGTAAGTAGCTTAAGGCACTTTCAAAGGAAAGTGATTTTCTCTGAAAGGACAGCATTTAGAAAGTGACGCAACACTCCCTTCCCTTCGTGCTGTGAATTGAAGTGTTGGAACAGAGTGCTTCTCTTTCATAGAAACGCATTAGTGTTTCTTGTGAATGCTTGTAAGTTGCTAAAGGCACTTTCAAAAGAAAGTGATTTTCTCTGAAAGGACAGCATTTAGAAAGTGAAGCAACACTCCATTCACTTCGCACAGTGAATTGAAGTGTTGGAACAGACTGCTTCTCTTTCAGAGAAATGCATGTGAGTTTCTGTTGTATGCTTGTAAATAGCTTAAGGCACTTTCAAAGGAAAGTGATTTTCTCTGAAAGGACAGCATTTAGAAAGTGAAGCAAAACTCCATTCACTTCGCACATTGAATTGAAGTGTTGGAACAGACTGCTTCTCTTTCAGAGAAACGCATGTGAGTTTCTATTGAATGCTTGTAAGTAGCTTAAGGCACTTTCAAAGGAAAGTGATTTTCTCTGAAACGACAGCATTTAGAAAGTGAGGCAACACTCCATTCACTTCACACAGTGAATTGAAGTGTTGGAACAGACTGCTTCTCTTTCAGAGAAACGCATGTGAGTTTCTTCCTAATGCTTGCAAGTAGCTTAAGGCACTTTCAAGGGAAAGTGATTTTCTCTGAAAGGACAGCATTTAGAAAGTGAAGCAACACTCCATTCACTTCGCACAGTGAATTGAAGTGTTGGAACAGACTGCTTCTCTTTCAGAGAAACGCATGTGAGTTTCTTCCTAATGCTTGCAAGTAGCTTAAGGCACTTTCAAGGGAAAGTGATTTTCTCTGAAAGGACAGCATTTAGAAAGTGAAGCAACACTCCATTCACTTCGCACAGTGAATTGAAGTGTTGGAACTGACTGCTTCTCTTTCAGAGAAACGCATGTGAGTTTCTGGTGAATGCTTGTAAGGAGCTTAAGGCACTTTCAAAGGAAAGTGATTTTCACTGAAAGGACAACATTTAGAAAGTGAAGCAACACTCCATTCACTTCACACAGTGAATTGAAGTGTTGGAACAGACTGCTTCTCTTTCAGAGAAATGCATGTGAGTTTCTGTTGAATGCTTGTAAGTACCTTAAGGCACTTTCAAAGGAAAGTGATTTTCTCTGAAAGGACAGCATTTAGAAAGTGAAGCAACACTCCATTCACTTCGCAGAGTGAATTGAAGTATTGGAACAGACTGCTTCTCTTTCAGAGAAATGCATGTGTGTTTCTGGTGAATGCTTGTAAGTAGCTTAAGGCACTTTCAAAGGAAAGTGATTTTCTCTGAAAGGACATCATTTACAAACTGAGGCAACACTCCATTCACTTCGCACCGTGAATTGAAGTGTTGGAACAGACTGCTTCTCTTTAAGAGAAGCGCATGTTAGTTTTTTGTGAATGCTTGAAAGTAGTTTAAGGCACTTTCAAAGGAAAGTGATTATCTCTGAAAGGACAGCATTTAGAAAGTGAAGCAACACTCCATTCACTTCGCACAGTGAATTGAAGTGTTGGAACAGACTGCTTCTCTTTCAGAGAAACGCATGTGAGTTTCTGTTGAATGCTTGTAGTAGCTTAAGGCACATTCAAAGGAAAGTGATTTTCTCTGAAAGGACAGCATTTAGAAAGTGACGCAACACTCCCTTCCCTTCGTGCTGTGAATTGAAGTGTTGGAACAGAGTGCTTCTCTTTCATAGAAACGCATTAGTGTTTCTTGTGAATGCTTGTAAGTTGCTAAAGGCACTTTCAAAAGAAAGTGATTTTCTCTGAAAGGACAGCATTTAGAAAGTGAAGCAACACTCCATTCACTTCGCACAGTAAATTGAAGTGTTGGAACAGACTGCTTCTCTTTCAGAGAAATGCATGTGAGTTTCTGTTGAATGCTTGTAAATAGCTTAAGGCACTTTCAAAGGAAAGTGATTTTCTCTGAAAGGACAGCATTTAGAAAGTGAAGCAAAACTCCATTCACTTCGCACATTGAATTGAAGTGTTGGAACAGACTGCTTCTCTTTCAGAGAAACGCATGTGAGTTTCTATTGAATGCTTGTAAGTAGCTTAAGGCACTTTCAAAGGAAAGTGATTTTCTCTGAAACGACAGCATTTAGAAAGTGAGGCAACACTCCATTCACTTCACACAGTGAATTGAAGTGTTGGAACAGACTGCTTCTCTTTCAGAGAAATGCATGTGTGTTTCTGGTGAATGCTTGTAAGTAGCTTAAGGCACTTTCAAAGGAAAGTGATTTTCTCTGAAATGACAGCATTTAGAAAGTGAAGCAACACTCCATTCACTTCGCACAGTGAATTGAAGTGTTGGAACAGACTGCTTCTCTTTCAGAGAAACGCATGTGAGTTTCTTCCTAATGCTTGCAAGTAGCTTAAGGCACTTTCAAAGGAAAGTGATTTTCTCTGAAAGGACAGCATTTAGAAAGTGAAGCCACACTCCATTCACTTCGCACAGTGTATTGAAGTGTTGGAACAGACTGCTTCTCTTTCAGAGAAATGCATGTGAGTTTCTGTTGAATGCTTGTAAGTACCTTAAGGCACTTTCAAAGGAAAGTGATTTTCTCTGAAAGGACAGCATTTAGAAAGTGAAGCAACACTCCATTCACTTCGCAGAGTGAATTGAAGTATTGGAACAGACTGCTTCTCTTTCAGAGAAATGCATGTGTGTTTCTGGTGAATGCTTGTAAGTAGCTTAAGGCACTTTCAAAGGAAAGTGATTTTCTCTGAAAGGACATCATTTACAAACTGAGGCAACACTCCATTCACTTCGCACCGTGAATTGAAGTGTTGGAACAGACTGCTTCTCTTTAAGAGAAGCGCATGTTAGTTTTTTGTGAATGCTTGAAAGTAGTTTAAGGCACTTTCAAAGGAAAGTGATTATCTCTGAAAGGACAGCATTTAGAAAGTGAAGCAACACTCCATTCACTTCGCACAGTGAATTGAAGTGTTGGAACAGACTGCTTCTCTTTCAGAGAAACGCATGTGAGTTTCTGTTGAATGCTTGTAGTAGCTTAAGGCACATTCAAAGGAAAGTGATTTTCTCTGAAAGGACAGCATTTAGAAAGTGACGCAACACTCCCTTCCCTTCGTGCTGTGAATTGAAGTGTTGGAACAGAGTGCTTCTCTTTCATAGAAACGCATTAGTGTTTCTTGTGAATGCTTGTAAGTTGCTAAAGGCACTTTCAAAAGAAAGTGATTTTCTCTGAAAGGACAGCATTTAGAAAGTGAAGCAACACTCCATTCACTTCGCACAGTGAATTGAAGTGTTGGAACAGACTGCTTCTCTTTCAGAGAAATGCATGTGAGTTTCTGTTGAATGCTTGTAAATAGCTTAAGGCACTTTCAAAGGAAAGTGATTTTCTCTGAAAGGACAGCATTTAGAAAGTGAAGCAAAACTCCATTCACTTCGCACATTGAATTGAAGTGTTGGAACAGACTGCTTCTCTTTCAGAGAAACGCATGTGAGTTTCTATTGAATGCTTGTAAGTAGCTTAAGGCACTTTCAAAGGAAAGTGATTTTCTCTGAAACGACAGCATTTAGAAAGTGAGGCAACACTCCATTCACTTCACACAGTGAATTGAAGTGTTGGAACAGACTGCTTCTCTTTCAGAGAAATGCATGTGTGTTTCTGGTGAATGCTTGTAAGTAGCTTAAGGCACTTTCAAAGGAAAGTGATTTTCTCTGAAATGACAGCATTTAGAAAGTGAAGCAACACTCCATTCACTTCGCACAGTGAATTGAAGTGTTGGAACAGACTGCTTCTCTTTCAGAGAAACGCATGTGAGTTTCTTCCTAATGCTTGCAAGTAGCTTAAGGCACTTTCAAAGGAAAGTGATTTTCTCTGAAAGGACAGCATTTAGAAAGTGAAGCCACACTCCATTCACTTCGCACAGTGTATTGAAGTGTTGGAACAGACTGCTTCTCTTTCAGAGAAATGCATGTGAGTTTCTTGTGAATTCTTGCAAGTAGCTTAAGGCACTTTCAAAGGAAAGTGATTTTTTCTGAAAGGACAGCATTTAGAAAGTGAAGCAACACTCCATTCACTTCGCACAGTGAATTGAAGTGTTGGAACAGACTGCTTCTCTTTCAGAGAAACGCATGTGAGTTTCTGGTGAATGCTTGTAAGTAGATTAAGGCACTTTCAAAGGAAAGTGATTTTCTCTGAAAGGACAGCATTTAGAAAGTGAAGCAACACTTCATTCACATCGCACAGTGAGTTGAAGTGTTGGAACAGACTGCTTCTCTTTCAGAGAAATGAATGTGAGTTTCTGTTGAATGCTTGTAAGTAGCTTAAGGCACTTTCAAAGGAAAGTGATTTTCTCTGAAGGGACAGCATTTAGAAAGTGAAGCAACACTCCATTCACATCGCAGAGTAAATTGAAGTATTGGAACAGACTGCTTCTCTTATAGAGAAACTCATGTGAGTTTTTTGTGAATGCTTGAAAGTAGTTTAAGGCACTTTCAATGGAAAGTGATTTTCTCTGAAAGGACAGCATTTAGAAAGTGAGGCAACACTCCATTCACTTCGCACAGTGAATTGAAGTGTTGGAACAGACTGCTTCTCTTTCATAGAAACGCATTAGTGTTTCTCTTTAATGCTTGCAAGTAACTTAAGGCACTTTCAAAGGAAAGTGATTTTCTCTGAAAGGACATAATTTAGAAAGTGAAGCAACACTCCATTCACTTCGCACAGTGAATTGAAGTGTTGGAACAGACTGCTTCTCTTTCAGAGAAACGCATGTGAGTTTCTGGTGAATGCTTGTAAGTAGCTTAAGGCACTTTCAAAGGAAAGTGATTTTCTCTGAAAGGACAGCATTTAGAAAGTGAAGCAACACTCCATTCACTTCGCACAGTGAATTGAAGTGTTGGAAAAGACTGCTTCTCTTTCAAAGAAACGCATGTGAGTTTCTTCCTAATGCTTGCAAGTACCTTAAGGCACTTTCAAAGGAAAGTGATTTTCTCTGAAAGGACAGCATTTAGAAAATGAAGCAACACTCCATTCACTTCGCACAGTGAATTGAAGTGTTGGAACAGACTGCTTCTCTTTCAGAGAAACGCATGTTAGTTTCTGGTGAATGCTTGTAAGTAGCTTAAGGCACTTTCAAAGGAAAGTGATTTTCTCTGAAAGGACAGCATTTAGAAAGTGAAGCAACACTCCATTCACTTTGCAGAGTGAATTGAAGTATTGGAACAGACTGCTTCTCTTTCAGAGAAACTCATGTGAGTTTTTTGTGAATGCTTGAAAGTAGTTTAAGACACTTTCAATGGAAAGTGATTTTCTCTGAAAGGACAGCATTTAGAAAGTGAGGCAACACTCCATTCACTTCGCACAGTGAATTGAAGTGTTGGAACAGACTGCTTCTCTTTCAGAGAAACGCATGTGAGTTTCTGGTGAATGCTTGTAAGTAGCTTAAGGCACTTTCAAAGGAAAGTGATTTTCTCTGAAAGGACAGCATTTAGAAAGTGAAGCAACACTCCATTCACTTCGCACAGTGAATTGAAGTGTTGGAACAGAATGCTTCTCTTTCAGAGAAATGCATGTGAGTTTCTTCCTAATGCTTGCAAGTAGCTTAAGGCACTTTCAAAGGAAAGTGATTTTCTCTGAAAGGACAGCATTTAGAAAGTGAAGCAACACTCCATTCACTTCGCACAGTGAATTGAAGTGTTGGAACCGACTGCTTCTCTTTCAGAGAAACGCATGTGAGTTTCTGGTGAATGCTTGTAAGTAGCTTAAGGCACTTTCCAAGGAAAGTGATTTTCTCTGAAAGGACAGCATTTAGAAAGTGAAGCAACACTCCATTCACTTCGCAGAGTGAATTGTAGTATTGGAACAGACTGCTTCTCTTTCAGAGAAACTCATGTGAGTTTTTTGTGAATGCTTGAAAGTAGTTTAAGGCACTTTCAATGGAAAGTGATTTTCTCTGAAAGGACAGCATTTACAAAGTGAGGCAACACTCCATTCACTTCGTACAGTGAATTGAAGTGTTGGAACAGACGGCTTCTCTTTCATAGAAACGCATTAGTGTTTCTTTTTAATGCTTGCAAGTAGCTTAAGGCACTTTCAAAGGAAAGTGATTTTCTCTGAAAGGACAGCATTTAGAAAGTGAAGCAACACTTCATTCACATCGCACAGTGAGTTGAAGTGTTGGAACAGACTGCTTCTCTTTCAGAGAAATGAATGTGAGTTTCTGTTGAATGCTTGTAAGTAGCTTAAGGCACTTTCAAAGGAAAGTGATTTTCTCTGAAGGGACAGCATTTAGAAAGTGAAGCAACACTCCATTCACATCGCAGAGTAAATTGAAGTATTGGAACAGACTGCTTCTCTTATAGAGAAACTCATGTGAGTTTTTTGTGAATGCTTGAAAGTAGTTTAAGGCACTTTCAATGGAAAGTGATTTTCTCTGAAAGGACAGCATTTAGAAAGTGAGGCAACACTCCATTCACTTCGCACAGTGAATTGAAGTGTTGGAACAGACTGCTTCTCTTTCATAGAAACGCATTAGTGTTTCTCTTTAATGCTTGCAAGTAACTTAAGGCACTTTCAAAGGAAAGTGATTTTCTCTGAAAGGACATAATTTAGAAAGTGAAGCAACACTCCATTCACTTCGCACAGTGAATTGAAGTGTTGGAACAGACTGCTTCTCTTTCAGAGAAACGCATGTGAGTTTCTGGTGAATGCTTGTAAGTAGCTTAAGGCACTTTCAAAGGAAAGTGATTTTCTCTGAAAGGACAGCATTTAGAAAGTGAAGCAACACTCCATTCACTTCGCACAGTGAATTGAAGTGTTGGAAAAGACTGCTTCTCTTTCAAAGAAACGCATGTGAGTTTCTTCCTAATGCTTGCAAGTACCTTAAGGCACTTTCAAAGGAAAGTGATTTTCTCTGAAAGGACAGCATTTAGAAAATGAAGCAACACTCCATTCACTTCGCACAGTGAATTGAAGTGTTGGAACAGACTGCTTCTCTTTCAGAGAAACGCATGTTAGTTTCTGGTGAATGCTTGTAAGTAGCTTAAGGCACTTTCAAAGGAAAGTGATTTTCTCTGAAAGGACAGCATTTAGAAAGTGAAGCAACACTCCATTCACTTTGCAGAGTGAATTGAAGTATTGGAACAGACTGCTTCTCTTTCAGAGAAACTCATGTGAGTTTTTTGTGAATGCTTGAAAGTAGTTTAAGACACTTTCAATGGAAAGTGATTTTCTCTGAAAGGACAGCATTTAGAAAGTGAGGCAACACTCCATTCACTTCGCACAGTGAATTGAAGTGTTGGAACAGACTGCTTCTCTTTCAGAGAAACGCATGTGAGTTTCTGGTGAATGCTTGTAAGTAGCTTAAGGCACTTTCAAAGGAAAGTGATTTTCTCTGAAAGGACAGCATTTAGAAAGTGAAGCAACACTCCATTCACTTCGCACAGTGAATTGAAGTGTTGGAACAGAATGCTTCTCTTTCAGAGAAATGCATGTGAGTTTCTTCCTAATGCTTGCAAGTAGCTTAAGGCACTTTCAAAGGAAAGTGATTTTCTCTGAAAGGACAGCATTTAGAAAGTGAAGCAACACTCCATTCACTTCGCACAGTGAATTGAAGTGTTGGAACCGACTGCTTCTCTTTCAGAGAAACGCATGTGAGTTTCTGGTGAATGCTTGTAAGTAGCTTAAGGCACTTTCCAAGGAAAGTGATTTTCTCTGAAAGGACAGCATTTAGAAAGTGAAGCAACACTCCATTCACTTCGCAGAGTGAATTGTAGTATTGGAACAGACTGCTTCTCTTTCAGAGAAACTCATGTGAGTTTTTTGTGAATGCTTGAAAGTAGTTTAAGGCACTTTCAATGGAAAGTGATTTTCTCTGAAAGGACAGCATTTACAAAGTGAGGCAACACTCCATTCACTTCGTACATTGAATTGAAGTGTTGGAACAGACGGCTTCTCTTTCATAGAAACGCATTAGTGTTTCTTGTTAATGCTTGCAAGTAGCTTAAGGCACTTTCAAAGGAAAGTGATTTTCTCTGAAAGGACAGCATTTAGAAAGTGAAGCAACACTCCATTCACTTCGCACAGTGAATTGAAGTGTTGGAACAGACTGCTTCTCTTTCAGAGAAACGCATGTGAGTTTCTGGTGAATGCTTGTAAGTAGCTTAAGGCACTTTCAAAGGAAAGTGATTTTCTCTGAAAGGACAGCATTTAGAAAGTGAAGCAACACTCCATTCACTTCGCACAGTGAATTGAAGTGTTGGAACAGACTGCTTCTCTTTCAGAGAAACGCATGTGAGTTTCTGGTGAATTCTTGCAAGATGCTTAAGGCAATTTCAAAGGAAAGTGATTTTCTCTGAAAGAACAGCATTTAGAAATTGAAGCAACACTCCATTCACTTCGCACAGTGAATTGAAGTGTTGGAACAGACTGCTTCTCTTTAAGAGAAACGCATGTGAGTTTTTTTCTGAATGCTTGAAATTAGTCTAAGGCACTTTCAAAGGAAAGTGATTTTCTCTGAAAGGACAGCATTTAGAAAGTGAAGCAACACTCCATTCACTTCGCACAGTGAATTGAAGTGTTGGAACAGACTGCTTCTCTTTCAGAGAAATGCATGTGAGTTTCTGTTGAATGCTTGTAAGTAGCTTAAGGCACTTTCAAAGGAAAGTGATTTTCTCTGAAAGGTCAGCATTTAGAACGTGACGCAACACTCCATTCACTTCGCAGAGTGAATTGAAGTATTGGAACAGACTGCTTCTCTTTCAGAGAAACGCATGTGAGTTTCTGGTGAATGCTTGTAAGTAGCTTAAGGCACTTTCAAAGGAAAGTGATTTTCTCTGATAGGACAGCATTTAGAAAGTGAAGCAACACTCCATTCACTTCGCACAGTGAATTGAAGTGTTGGAACAGACTGCTTCTCTTTCAGAGAAACGCATGTGAGTTTCTTGTGAATGCTTGCAAGTTGCTTAAGGCACTTTCAAAGGAAAGTGATTTTCTCTGAAAGGACAGCATTTACAAACTGAAGCAACACTCCATTCACTTCGCACAGTGAATTGAAGTGTTGGAACAGACTGCTTCTCTTTAAGAGAAACGCATGTGAGTTTTTTGTGAATGCTTGAAAGTAGTTTAAGGCACTTTCAAAGGAAAGTGATTTTCTCTGAAAGGACAGCATTTACAAACTGAAGCAACACTCCATTCACTTCGCACAGTGAATTGAAGTGTTGGAACAGACTGCTTCTCTTTAAGAGAAACGCATGTGAGTTTCTGGTGAATGCTTGTAAGTAGCTTAAGGCACTTTTAAAGGAAAGTGATTTTCTCTGAAAGGACAGCATTTAGAAAGTGAAGCAACACTCCATTCACTTCGCACAGTGAATTGAAGTGTTGGAACAGAATGCTTCTCTTTCAGAGAAATGCATGTGAGTTTCTTCCTAATGCTTGCAAGTAGCTTAAGGCACTTTCAGAGGAAAGTGATTTTCTCTGAAAGGACAGCATTTAGAAAGTGAAGCAACACTCCATTCACTTCGCACAGTGAATTGAAGTGTTGGAACCGACTGCTTCTCTTTCAGAGAAACGCATGTGAGTTTCTGGTGAATGCTTGTAAGTAGCTTAAGGCACTTTCCAAGGAAAGTGATTTTCTCTGAAAGGACAGCATTTAGAAAGTGAAGCAACACTCCATTCACTTCGCAGAGTGAATTGTAGTATTGGAACAGACTGCTTCTCTTTCAGAGAAACTCATGTGAGTTTTTTGTGAATGCTTGAAAGTAGTTTAAGGCACTTTCAATGGAAAGTGATTTTCTCTGAAAGGACAGCATTTACAAAGTGAGGCAACACTCCATTCACTTCGTACAGTGAATTGAAGTGTTGGAACAGACGGCTTCTCTTTCATAGAAACGCATTAGTGTTTCTTGTTAATGCTTGCAAGTAGCTTAAGGCACTTTCAAAGGAAAGTGATTTTCTCTGAAAGGACAGCATTTAGAAAGTGAAGCAACACTCCATTCACTTCGCACAGTGAATTGAAGTGTTGGAACAGACTGCTTCTCTTTCAGAGAAACGCATGTGAGTTTCTGGTGAATGCTTGAAAGTAGCTTAAGGCACTTTCAAAGGAAAGTGATTTTCTCTGAAAGGACAGCATTTAGAAAGTGAAGCAACACTCCATTCACTTCGCACAGTGAATTGAAGTGTTGGAACAGACTGCTTCTCTTTCAGAGAAACGCATGTGAGTTTCTGGTGAATTCTTGCAAGATGCTTAAGGCAATTTCAAAGGAAAGTGATTTTCTCTGAAAGAACAGCATTTAGAAATTGAAGCAACACTCCATTCACTTCGCACAGTGAATTGAAGTGTTGGAACAGACTGCTTCTCTTTAAGAG
The DNA here is from genome assembly GCF_982192425.1 of Myodes glareolus. Classification (NCBI taxonomy): domain Eukaryota; kingdom Metazoa; phylum Chordata; class Mammalia; order Rodentia; family Cricetidae; genus Myodes; species Myodes glareolus. The sequence goes on from NW_028263254.1 coordinate 90,001, forward strand.
AAACGCATGTGAGTTTTTTTCTGAATGCTTGAAATTAGTCTAAGGCACTTTCAAAGGAAAGTGATTTTCTCTGAAAGGACAGCATTTAGAAAGTGAAGCAACACTCCATTCACTTCGCACAGTGAATTGAAGTGTTGGAACAGACTGCTTCTCTTTCAGAGAAATGCATGTGAGTTTCTGTTGAATGCTTGTAAGTAGCTTAAGGCACTTTCAAAGGAAAGTGATTTTCTCTGAAAGGACAGCATTTAGAACGTGACGCAACACTCCATTCACTTCGCAGAGTGAATTGAAGTATTGGAACAGACTGCTTCTCTTTCAGAGAAACGCATGTGAGTTTCTGGTGAATGCTTGTAAGTAGCTTAAGGCACTTTCAAAGGAAAGTGATTTTCTCTGATAGGACAGCATTTAGAAAGTGAAGCAACACTCCATTCACTTCGCACAGTGAATTGAAGTGTTGGAACAGACTGCTTCTCTTTCAGAGAAACGCATGTGAGTTTCTTGTGAATGCTTGCAAGTTGCTTAAGGCACTTTCAAAGGAAAGTGATTTTCTCTGAAAGGACAGCATTTACAAACTGAAGCAACACTCCATTCACTTCGCACAGTGAATTGAAGTGTTGGAACAGACTGCTTCTCTTTAAGAGAAACGCATGTGAGTTTTTTGTGAATGCTTGAAAGTAGTTTAAGGCACTTTCAAAGGAAAGTGATTTTCTCTGAAAGGACAGCATTTACAAACTGAAGCAACACTCCATTCACTTCGCACAGTGAATTGAAGTGTTGGAACAGACTGCTTCTCTTTAAGAGAAACGCATGTGAGTTTTTTGTGAATGCTTGAAAGTAGTTTAAGGCACTTTCAAAGCAAAGTGATTTTCTCTGAAAGGACAGCATTTAGAAAGTGAAGCAACACTCCATTCCCTTCGTGCAGTGAATTGAAGTGTTGGAACAGAGTGCTTCTCTTTCATAGAAACGCATTAGTGTTTCTTGTGAATGCTTGCAAGTTGCTTAAGGCACTTTCAAAGGAAAGTGATTTTCTCTGAAAGGACACCATTTAGAAAGTGAAGCAACACTCCATTCACTTTGTACAGTGAATTGAAGTGTTGGAACAGACTGCTTCTCTTTCAGAGAAATGCATGTGAGTTTCTGTTGAATGCTTGTAAGTAGCTTAAGGCTCTTTCAAAGGAAAGTGATTTTCTCTGAAAGGACAGCATTTAGAAAGTAAAGCAACACTCCATTCCCTTCGCGCAATGAATTGAAGAGTTGGAACAGACTGCTTCTCTTTCATAGAAACGCATTAGTGTTTCTTGTGAATGCTTGCAAGTAGCTTAAGGCACTTTCAAAGGAAAGTGATTTTCTCTGAAAGGACAGCATTTAGAAAGTGAAGCAACACTCCATTCACTTCGCACAGAGAATTGAAGTGTTGGAACAGATTGCTTCTCTTTCAGAGAAATGCATGTGAGTTTCTGTTGAATGCTTGTAAATAGCTTAAGGCACATTCAAAGAAAAGGGATTTTCTCTGAAAGGACAGCATTTCGAAAGTGAAGCAAGACTCCATTCACTTCGCACAGTGAATTGAAGTGTTGGAACAGACTGCTTCTCTTTCAGAGAAACGCATGTGAGTTTCTGGTGAATGCTTGTAAGTAGCTTAAGGCACTTTCAAAGGAAAGTGATTTTCTCTGAAAGGACAGCATTTAGAAAGTGAAGCAACACTCCATTCCCTTCGTGCAGTGAATTGAAGTGTTGGAACAGAGTGCTTCTCTTTCGTATAAACGCATTAGTGTTTCTTGTGAATGCTTGCAAGTTGCTTAAGGCACTTTCAAAGGAAAGTGATTTTCTCTGAAAGGACATAATTTAGAAAGTGAAGCAACACTCCATTCACTTCGCACAGTGAATTGAAGTGTTGGAACAGACTGCTTCTCTTTCAGAGAAATGCATGTGAGTTTCTGTTGAATGCTTGTAAGTAGCTTAAGGCACTTTCAAAGGAAAGTGATTTTCTCTGAAAGGACAGCATTTAGAAAGTGAGGCAACACTCCATTCACTTCGCACAGTGAATTGAAGTGTTGGAACAGACTGCTTCACTTTCAGAGAAACGCATGTGAGTTTCTTCCTAATGCTTGCAAGTAGCTTAAGGCACTTTCAAAGGAAAGTGATTTTCTCTGAAAGGACAGCATTTAGAAAGTGAAGCAACACTCCATTCACTTCGCACAGTGAATTGAAGTGTTGGAACAGAATGCTTCTCTTTCAGAGAAATGCATGTGATTTTCTTCCTAATGCTTGCAAGTAGCTTAAGGCACTTTCAAAGGAAAGTGATTTTCTCTGAAAGGACAGGATTTAGAAAGTGAAGCAACACTCCATTCACTTCGCACAGTGAATTGAAGTGTTGGAACCGACTGCTTCTCTTTCAGAGAAACGCATGTGAGTTTCTGGTGAATGCTTGTAAGTAGCTTAAGGCACTTTCCAAGGAAAGTGATTTTCTCTGAAAGGACAGCATTTAGAAAGTGAAGAAACACTCCATTCACTTCGCAGAGTGAATTGTAGTATTGGAACAGACTGCTTCTCTTTCAGAGAAACTCATGTGAGTTTTTCGTGAATGCTTGAAAGTAGTTTAAGGCACTTTCAATGGAAAGTGATTTTCTCTGAAAGGACAGCATTTACAAAGTGAGGCAACACTCCATTCACTTCGTACAGTGAATTGAAGTGTTGGAACAGACGGCTTCTCTTTCATAGAAACGCATTAGTGTTTCTTGTTAATGCTTGCAAGTAGCTTAAGGCACTTTCAAAGGAAAGTGATTTTCTCTGAAAGGACAGCATTTAGAAAGTGAAGCAACACTCCATTCACTTCGCACAGTGAATTGAAGTGTTGGAACAGACTGCTTCTCTTTCAGAGAAACGCATGTGAGTTTCTGGTGAATGCTTGTAAGTAGCTTAAGGCACTTTCAAAGGAAAGTGATTTTCTCTGAAAGGACAGCATTTAGAAAGTGAAGCAACACTCCATTCACTTCGCACAGTGAATTGAAGTGTTGGAACAGACTGCTTCTCTTTCAGAGAAACGCATGTGAGTTTCTGGTGAATTCTTGCAAGATGCTTAAGGCAATTTCAAAGGAAAGTGATTTTCTCTGAAAGGACAGCATTTAGAAAGTGAAGCAACACTCCATTCACTTCGCACAGTGAATTGAAGTGTTGGAACAGACTGCTTCTCTTTCAGAGAAACGCATGTGAGTTTCTGGTGAATGCTTGTAAGTAGCTTAAGGCACTTTCAAAGGAAAGTGATTTTCTCTGAAAGGACAGCATTTAGAAAGTGAAGCAACACTCCATTCACTTCGCACAGTGAATTGAAGTGTTGGAACAGACTGCTTCTCTTTCAGAGAAACGCATGTGAGTTTCTGGTGAATTCTTGCAAGATGCTTAAGGCAATTTCAAAGGAAAGTGATTTTCTCTGAAAGAACAGCATTTAGAAATTGAAGCAACACTCCATTCACTTCGCACAGTGAATTGAAGTGTTGGAACAGACTGCTTCTCTTTAAGAGAAACGCATGTGAGTTTTTTTCTGAATGCTTGAAATTAGTCTAAGGCACTTTCAAAGGAAAGTGATTTTCTCTGAAAGGACAGCATTTAGAAAGTGAAGCAACACTCCATTCACTTCGCACAGTGAATTGAAGTGTTGGAACAGACTGCTTCTCTTTCAGAGAAATGCATGTGAGTTTCTGTTGAATGCTTGTAAGTAGCTTAAGGCACTTTCAAAGGAAAGTGATTTTCTCTGATAGGACAGCATTTAGAAAGTGAAGCAACACTCCATTCACTTCGCACAGTGAATAGAAGTGTTGGAACAGACTGCTTCTCTTTCAGAGAAACGCATGTGAGTTTCTTGTGAATGCTTGCAAGTTGCTTAAGGCACTTTCAAAGTAAAGTGATTTTCTCTGAAAGGACAGCATTTACAAACTGAAGCAACACTCCATTCACATCGCAGAGTAAATTGAAGTATTGGAACAGACTGCTTCTCTTTAAGAGAAACGCATGTGAGTTTTTTGTGAATGCTTGAAAGTAGTTTAAGGCACTTTCAAAGGAAAGTGATTTTCTCTGAAAGGACAGCATTTACAAACTGAAGCAACACTCCATTCACTTCGCAGAGTGAATTGTAGTATTGGAACAGACTGCTTCTCTTTCAGAGAAACGCATGTGAGTTTTTTGTGAATGCTTGAAAGTAGTTTAAGGCACTTTCAAAGCAAAGTGATTTTCTCTGAAAGGACAGCATTTAGAAAGTGAAGCAACACTCCATTCCCTTCGTGCAGTGAATTGAAGTGTTGGAACAGAGTGCTTCTCTTTCATAGAAACGCATTAGTGTTTCTTGTGAATGCTTGCAAGTTGCTTAAGGCACTTTCAAAGGAAAGTGATTTTCTCTGAAAGGACACCATTTAGAAAGTGAAGCAACACTCCATTCACTTCGCACAGTGAATTGAAGTGTTGGAACAGACTGCTTCTCTTTCAGAGAAATGCATGTGAGTTTCTGTTGAATGCTTGTAAGTAGCTTAAGGCACTTTCAAAGGAAAGTGATTTTCTCTGAAAGGACAGCATTTAGAACGTGACGCAACACTCCATTCACTTCGCAGAGTGAATTGAAGTATTGGAACAGACTGCTTCTCTTTCAGAGAAACGCATGTGAGTTTCTGGTGAATGCTTGTAAGTAGCTTAAGGCACTTTCAAAGGAAAGTGATTTTCTCTGATAGGACAGCATTTAGAAAGTGAAGCAACACTCCATTCACTTCGCACAGTGAATTGAAGTGTTGGAACAGACTGCTTCTCTTTCAGAGAAACGCATGTGAGTTTCTTGTGAATGCTTGCAAGTTGCTTAAGGCACTTTCAAAGGAAAGTGATTTTCTCTGAAAGGACATTATTTACAAACTGAAGCAACACTCCATTCACTTCGCACAGTGAATTGAAGTGTTGGAACAGACTGCTTCTCTTTAAGAGAAACGCATGTGAGTTTTTTGTGAATGCTTGTAAGTAGCTTAAGGCACTTTCAAAGGAAAGTGATTTTCTCTGAAAGGACAGCATTTACAAACTGAAGCAACACTCCATTCACTTCGCACAGTGAATTGAAGTGTTGGAACAGACTGCTTCTCTTTCAGAGAAACGCATGTGAGTTTTTTGTGAATGCTTGAAAGTAGTTTAAGGCACTTTCAAAGCAAAGTGATTTTCTCTGAAAGGACAGCATTTAGAAAGTGAAGCAACACTCCATTCCCTTCGTGCAGTGAATTGAAGTGTTGGAACAGAGTGCTTCTCTTTCATAGAAACGCATTAGTGTTTCTTGTGAATGCTTGCAAGTTGCTTAAGGCACTTTCAAAGGAAAGTGATTTTCTCTGAAAGGACACCATTTAGAAAGTGAAGCAACACTCCATTCACTTTGTACAGTGAATTGAAGTGTTGGAACAGACTGCTTCTCTTTCAGAGAAATGCATGTGAGTTTCTGTTGAATGCTTGTAAGTAGCTTAAGGCTCTTTCAAAGGAAAGTGATTTTCTCTGAAAGGACAGCATTTAGAAAGTAAAGCAACACTCCATTCCCTTCGCGCAATGAATTGAAGAGTTGGAACAGACTGCTTCTCTTTCATAGAAACGCATTAGTGTTTCTTGTGAATGCTTGCAAGTAGCTTAAGGCACTTTCAAAGGAAAGTGATTTTCTCTGAAAGGACAGCATTTAGAAAGTGAAGCAACACTCCATTCACTTCGCACAGAGAATTGAAGTGTTGGAACAGATTGCTTCTCTTTCAGAGAAATGCATGTGAGTTTCTGTTGAATGCTTGTAAATAGCTTAAGGCACATTCAAAGAAAAGGGATTTTCTCTGAAAGGACAGCATTTCGAAAGTGAAGCAAGACTCCATTCACTTCGCACAGTGAATTGAAGTGTTGGAACAGACTGCTTCTCTTTCAGAGAAACGCATGTGAGTTTCTGGTGAATGCTTGTAAGTAGCTTAAGGCACTTTCAAAGGAAAGTGATTTTCTCTGAAAGGACAGCATTTAGAAAGTGAAGCAACACTCCATTCCCTTCGTGCAGTGAATTGAAGTGTTGGAACAGAGTGCTTCTCTTTCGTATAAACGCATTAGTGTTTCTTGTGAATGCTTGCAAGTTGCTTAAGGCACTTTCAAAGGAAAGTGATTTTCTCTGAAAGGACATAATTTAGAAAGTGAAGCAACACTCCATTCACTTCGCACAGTGAATTGAAGTGTTGGAACAGACTGCTTCTCTTTCAGAGAAATGCATGTGAGTTTCTGTTGAATGCTTGTAAGTAGCTTAAGGCACTTTCAAAGGAAAGTGATTTTCTCTGAAAGGACAGCATTTAGAAAGTGAGGCAACACTCCATTCACTTCGCACAGTGAATTGAAGTGTTGGAACAGACTGCTTCACTTTCAGAGAAACGCATGTGAGTTTCTTCCTAATGCTTGCAAGTAGCTTAAGGCACTTTCAAAGGAAAGTGATTTTCTCTGAAAGGACAGCATTTAGAAAGTGAAGCAACACTCCATTCACTTCGCACAGTGAATTGAAGTGTTGGAACAGAATGCTTCTCTTTCAGAGAAATGCATGTGAGTTTCTTCCTAATGCTTGCAAGTAGCTTAAGGCACTTTCAAAGGAAAGTGATTTTCTCTGAAAGGACAGCATTTAGAAAGTGAAGCAACACTCCATTCACTTCGCACAGTGAATTGAAGTGTTGGAACCGACTGCTTCTCTTTCAGAGAAACGCATGTGAGTTTCTGGTGAATGCTTGTAAGTAGCTTAAGGCACTTTCCAAGGAAAGTGATTTTCTCTGAAAGGACAGCATTTAGAAAGTGAAGCAACACTCCATTCACTTCGCAGAGTGAATGTAGTATTGGAACAGACTGCTTCTCTTTCAGAGAAACTCATGTGAGTTTTTTGTGAATGCTTGAAAGTAGTTTAAGGCACTTTCAATGGAAAGTGATTTTCTCTGAAAGGACAGCATTTACAAAGTGAGGCAACACTCCATTCACTTCGTACAGTGAATTGAAGTGTTGGAACAGACGGCTTCTCTTTCATAGAAACGCATTAGTGTTTCTTGTTAATGCTTGCAAGTAGCTTAAGGCACTTTCAAAGGAAAGTGATTTTCTCTGAAAGGACAGCATTTAGAAAGTGAAGCAACACTCCATTCACTTCGCACAGTGAATTGAAGTGTTGGAACAGACTGCTTCTCTTTCAGAGAAACGCATGTGAGTTTCTGGTGAATGCTTGTAAGTAGCTTAAGGCACTTTCAAAGGAAAGTGATTTTCTCTGAAAGGACAGCATTTAGAAAGTGAAGCAACACTCCATTCACTTCGCACAGTGAATTGAAGTGTTGGAACAGACTGCTTCTCTTTCAGAGAAACGCATGTGAGTTTCTGGTGAATTCTTGCAAGATGCTTAAGGCAATTTCAAAGGAAAGTGATTTTCTCTGAAAGAACAGCATTTAGAAATTGAAGCAACACTCCATTCACTTCGCACAGTGAATTGAAGTGTTGGAACAGACTGCTTCTCTTTAAGAGAAACGCATGTGAGTTTTTTTCTGAATGCTTGAAATTAGTCTAAGGCACTTTCAAAGGAAAGTGATTTTCTCTGAAAGGACAGCATTTAGAAAGTGAAGCAACACTCCATTCACTTCGCACAGTGAATTGAAGTGTTGGAACAGACTGCTTCTCTTTCAGAGAAATGCATGTGAGTTTCTGTTGAATGCTTGTAAGTAGCTTAAGGCACATTCAAAGGAAAGTGATTTTCTCTGAAAGGACAGCATTTAGAACGTGACGCAACACTCCATTCACTTCGCAGAGTGAATTGAAGTATTGGAACAGACTGCTTCTCTTTCAGAGAAACGCATGTGAGTTTCTGGTGAATGCTTGTAAGTAGCTTAAGGCACTTTCAAAGGAAAGTGATTTTCTCTGATAGGACAGCATTTAGAAAGTGAAGCAACACTCCATTCACTTCGCACAGTGAATTGAAGTGTTGGAACAGACTGCTTCTCTTTCAGAGAAACGCATGTGAGTTTCTTGTGAATGCTTGCAAGTTGCTTAAGGCACTTTCAAAGGAAAGTGATTTTCTCTGAAAGGACAGCATTTACAAACTGAAGCAACACTCCATTCACTTCGCACAGTGAATTGAAGTGTTGGAACAGACTGCTTCTCTTTAAGAGAAACGCATGTGAGTTTTTTGTGAATGCTTGAAAGTAGTTTAAGGCACTTTCAAAGGAAAGTGATTTTCTCTGAAAGGACAGCATTTACAAACTGAAGCAACACTCCATTCACTTCGCACAGTGAATTGAAGTGTTGGAACAGACTGCTTCTCTTTAAGAGAAACGCATGTGAGTTTTTTGTGAATGCTTGAAAGTAGTTTAAGGCACTTTCAAAGCAAAGTGATTTTCTCTGAAAGGACAGCATTTAGAAAGTGAAGCAACACTCCATTCCCTTCGTGCAGTGAATTGAAGTGTTGGAACAGAGTGCTTCTCTTTCATAGAAACGCATTAGTGTTTCTTGTGAATGCTTGCAAGTTGCTTAAGGCACTTTCAAAGGAAAGTGATTTTCTCTGAAAGGACACCATTTAGAAAGTGAAGCAACACTCCATTCACTTTGTACAGTGAATTGAAGTGTTGGAACAGACTGCTTCTCTTTCAGAGAAATGCATGTGAGTTTCTGTTGAATGCTTGTAAGTAGCTTAAGGCTCTTTCAAAGGAAAGTGATTTTCTCTGAAAGGACAGCATTTAGAAAGTAAAGCAACACTCCATTCCCTTCGCGCAATGAATTGAAGAGTTGGAACAGACTGCTTCTCTTTCATAGAAACGCATTAGTGTTTCTTGTGAATGCTTGCAAGTAGCTTAAGGCACTTTCAAAGGAAAGTGATTTTCTCTGAAAGGACAGCATTTAGAAAGTGAAGCAACACTCCATTCACTTCGCACAGAGAATTGAAGTGTTGGAACAGATTGCTTCTCTTTCAGAGAAATGCATGTGAGTTTCTGTTGAATGCTTGTAAATAGCTTAAGGCACATTCAAAGAAAAGGGATTTTCTCTGAAAGGACAGCATTTCGAAAGTGAAGCAAGACTCCATTCACTTCGCACAGTGAATTGAAGTGTTGGAACAGACTGCTTCTCTTTCAGAGAAACACATGTGAGTTTCTGGTGAATGCTTGTAAGTAGCTTAAGGCACTTTCAAAGGAAAGTGATTTTCTCTGAAAGGACAGCATTTAGAAAGTGAAGCAACACTCCATTCCCTTCGTGCAGTGAATTGAAGTGTTGGAACAGAGTGCTTCTCTTTCGTATAAACGCATTAGTGTTTCTTGTGAATGCTTGCAAGTTGCTTAAGGCACTTTCAAAGGAAAGTGATTTTCTCTGAAAGGACATAATTTAGAAAGTGAAGCAACACTCCATTCACTTCGCACAGTGAATTGAAGTGTTGGAACAGACTGCTTCTCTTTCAGAGAAATGCATGTGAGTTTCTGTTGAATGCTTGTAAGTAGCTTAAGGCACTTTCAAAGGAAAGTGATTTTCTCTGAAAGGACAGCATTTAGAAAGTGAGGCAACACTCCATTCACTTCGCACAGTGAATTGAAGTGTTGGAACAGACTGCTTCACTTTCAGAGAAACGCATGTGAGTTTCTTCCTAATGCTTGCAAGTAGCTTAAGGCACTTTCAAAGGAAAGTGATTTTCTCTGAAAGGACAGCATTTAGAAAGTGAAGCAACACTCCATTCACTTCGCACAGTGAATTGAAGTGTTGGAACCGACTGCTTCTCTTTCAGAGAAACGCATGTGAGTTTCTGGTGAATGCTTGTAAGTAGCTTAAGGCACTTTCAAAGGAAAGTGATTTTCTCTGAAAGGACAGCATTTAGAAAGTGAAGCAACACTCCATTCCCTTCGTGCAGTGAATTGAAGTGTTGGAACAGAGTACTTCTCTTTCATATAAACGCATTAGTGTTTCTTGTGAATGCTTGCAAGTTGCTTAAGGCACTTTCAAAGGAAAGTGATTTTCTCTGAAAGGACATAATTTAGAAAGTGAATCAACACTCCATTCACTTCGCACAGTGAATTGAAGTGTTGGAACAGACTGCTTCTCTTTCAGAGAAATGCATGTGAGTTTCTGTTGAGTGCTTGTAAGTAGCTTAAGGCACTTTCAAAGGAAAGTGATTTTCTCTGAAAGGACAGCATTTAGAAGTTGAGGCAACACTCCATTCACTTTGCACAGTGAATTGAAGTGTTGGAACAGACTGCTTCTCTTTCAGAGAAACGCATGTGAGTTTCTTCCTAATGCTTGCAAGTAGCTTAAGGCACTTTCAAAGGAAAGTGATTTTCTCTGATTGGAAAGCATTTAGAAAGTGAAGCAACACTCCATTCCCTTCGTGCAGTGAGTTGAAGTGTTGGAACAGAGTGCTTCTCTTTCATAGAAACGCATTAGTGTTTCTTGTGAATGCTTGCAAGTTGCTTAAGGCACTTTCAAAGGAAAGTGATTTTCTCTGAAAGGACAGCATTTAGAAAGTGAAGCAACACTCCATTCACTTTGTACAGTGAATTGAAGTGTTGGAACAGACTGCTTCTCTTTCAGAGAAATGCATGTGAGTTTCTGTTGAATGCTTGTAAGTAGCTTAAGGCTCTTTCAAAGGAAAGTGATTTTCTCTAAAAGGACAGCATTTAGAAAGTAAAGCAACACTGCATTCCCTTCGTGCAATGAATTGAAGTGTTGGAACAGACTGCTTCTCTTTCATAGAAACGCATTAGTGTTTCTTGTGAATGCTTGCAAGTAGCTTAAGGCACTTTCAAAGGAAAGTTATTTTCTCTGAAAGGACAGCATTTAGAAAGTGAAGCAACACTCCATTCACTTCGCACAGAGAATTGAAGTGTTGGAACAGATTGCTTCTCTTTCAGAGAAATGCATGTGAGTTTCTGTTGAATGCTTGTAAATAGCTTTAGGCACATTCAAAGAAAAGGGATTTTCTCTGAAAGGACAGCATTTAGAAAGTGAAGCAACACTCCATTCACTTCGCACAGTGAATTGAAGTGTTTTAACAGACTGCTTCTCTTTCAGAGAAACGCATGTGAGTTTCTGGTGAATGCTTGTAAGTAGCTTAAGGCACTTTCAAAGGAAAGTGATTTTCTCTGAAAGGACAGCATTTAGAAAGAGAAGCAACACTCCATTCCCTTCGTGCAGTGAATTGAAGTGTTGGAACAGAGTGCTTCTCTTTCATATAAACGCATTAGTGTTTCTTGTGAATGCTTGCAAGTTGCTTAAGGCACTTTCAAAGGAAAGTGATTTTCTCTGAAAGGACATAATTTAGAAAGTGAAGCAACACTCCATTCACTTCGCACAGTGAATTGAAGTGTTGGAACAGACTGCTTCTCTTTCAGAGAAATGCATGTGAGTTTCTGTTGAATGCTTGTAAGTAGCTTAAGGCACTTTCAAAGGAAAGTGATTTTCTCTGAAAGGACAGCATTTAGAAAGTGAGGCAACACTCCATTCACTTCGCACAGTGAATTGAAGTGTTGGAACAGACTGCTTCTCTTTCAGAGAAACGCATGTGAGTTTCTTCCTAATGCTTGCAAGTAGCTTAAGGCACTTTCAAAGGAAAGTGATTTTCTCTGAAAGGACAGCATTTAGAAAGTGAAGCAACACTCCATTCACTTCGCACAGTGAATTGAAGTGTTGGAACCGACTGCTTCTCTTTCAGAGAAACGCATGTGAGTTTCTGGTGAATGCTTGTAAGTAGCTTAAGGCACTTTCAAAGGAAAGTGATTTTCTCTGAAAGGACAGCATTTAGAAAGTGAAGCAAAACTTCATTCCCTTCGTGCAGTGAATTGAAGTGTTGGAACAGAGTACTTCTCTTTCATATAAACGCATTAGTGTTTCTTGTGAATGCTTGCAAGTTGCTTAAGGCACTTTCAAAGGAAAGTGATTTTCTCTGAAAGGACAGCATTTAGAAAGTGAAGCAACACTCCATTCACTTCGCACAGTGAATTGAAGTGTTGGACCAGACTGCTTCTCTTTCAGAGAAATGCATGTGAGTTTCTGTTGAGTGCTTGTAAGTAGCTTAAGGCACTTTCAAAGGAAAGTGATTTTCTCTGAAAGGACAGCATTTAGAAAGTGAAGCAACACTCCATTCACTTCGCACATTGAATTGAAGTGTTGGAACAGACTGCTTCTCTTTCAGAGAAATGCATGTGAGTTTCTGGTGAATGCTTGTAAGTAGCTTAAGGCACTTTCAAAGGAAAGTGATTTTCTCTTAAAGGACAGCATTTAGAAAGTGAGGAAACACTCCATTCACTTCACACAGTGAATTGAAGTGTTGGAACAGACTGCTTCTCTTTCAGAGAAACGCATGTGAGTTTCTTCGTAATGCTTGCAAGTAGCTTAAGGCACTTTCAAAGGAAAGTGATTTTCTCTGATTGGACAGCATTTAGAAAGTGAAGCAACACTCCATTCCCTTCGTGCAGTGAATTGAAGTGTTGGAACAGAGTGCTTCTCTTTCATAGAAACGCATTAGTGTTTCTTGTGAATGCTTGCAAGTTGCTCAAGGCACTTTCAAAGGAAAGTGATTTTCTCTGAAAGGACAGCATTTAGAAAGTGAAGCAACACTCCATTCACTTTGTACAGTGAATTGAAGTGTTGGAACAGACTGCTTCTCTTTCAGAGAAATGCATGTGAGTTTCTGTTGAATGCTTGTAAGTAGCTTAAGGCTCTTTCAAAGGAAAGTGATTTTCTCAAAAAGGACAGCATTTAGAAAGTAAAGCAACACTCCATTCCCTTCGTGCAATGAATTGAAGTGTTGGAGCAGACTGCTTCTCTTTTATAGAAACGCATTAGTGTTTCTTGTGAATGCTTGCAAGTAGCTTAAGGCACTTTCAAAGGAAAGTGATTTTCTCTGAAAGGACAGCATTTAGAAAGTGAAGCAACACTCCATTCACTTCGCACAGAGAATTGAAGTGTTGGAACCGATTGATTCTCTTTCAGAGAAATGCATGTGAGTTTCTGTTGAATGCTTGTAAGTAGCTTAAGGCACATTCAAAGGAAAGGGATTTTCTCTTAAAGGACAGCATTTAGAAAGTGAAGCAACACTCCATTCACTTCGCACAGTGAATTGAAGTGTTGGAACAGATTGCTTCTCTTTCAGAGAAACGCATGTGAGTTTTTTGTGAATGCTTGAAAGTAGTTTAAGGCACTTTCATTGGAAAGTGATTTTCTCTGAAAGGACAGCATTTAGAAAGTGAGGCAACACTCCATTCACTTCGCACAGTGAATTGAAGTGTTGGAACGAACTGCTTCTCTTTCAGAGAAACGCATGTGAGTTTCTGGTGAAAGCTTGTAAGAAGCTTAAGGCACTTTCAAAGGAAAGTGATTTTCTCTGAAAGGACAGCATTTAGAAAGTGAAGCAACACTCCATTCACTTCGCACAGTGAATTGAAGTGTTGGAACAGACTGCTTCTCTTTCAGAGAAACGCATGTGAGTTTCTTGTGAATTCTTGCAAGTTGCTTAAGGCACTTTCAAAGGAAAGTGATTTTCTCTGAAAGGACAGCATTTTGAAACTGAAGCAACACTCCATTAACTTCGCACAGTGAATTGAAGTGTTGGAACAGACTGCTTCTCTTTCAGAGAAACGCATGTGAGTTTCTGGTGAATGCTTGTAAGTAGCTTAAGGCACTTTCAAAGGAAAGTGATTTTCTCTGAAAGGACAGCATTTAGAAAGTGAAGCAAAACTCCATTCACTTCGCACAGTGAATTGAAGTGTTGGAACAGACTGCTTCTCTTTCAGAGAAACGCATGTGAGTTTCTTCCTAATGCTTGCAAGTAGCTTAAGGCACTTTCAAGGGAAAGTGATTTTCTCTGAAAGGACAGCATTTAGAAAGTGAAGCAACACTCCATTCACTTCGCACAGTGAATTGAAGTGTTGGAACAGACTGCTTCTCTTTCAGAGAAACGCATGTGAGTTTCTTCCTAATGCTTGCAAGTAGCTTAAGGCACTTTCAAGGGAAAGTGATTTTCTCTGAAAGAACAGCATTTAGAAAGTGAAGCAACACTCCATTCACTTCGCACAGTGAATTGAAGTGTTGGAACAGACTGCTTCTCTTTCAGAGAAACGCATGTGAGATTCTGTTAAATGCTTGTAAGTAGCTTAAGGCACTTTCAAAGGAAAGTGATTTTCTCTGAAAGGACAGCATTTAGAAAGTGAGGCAACACTCTATTCACTTCACACAGTGAATTGAAGTGTTGGAACAGACTGCTTCTCTTTCAGAGAAACGCATGTGAGTTTCTTCCTAATGCTTGCAAGTAGCTTAAGGCACTATCAAAGGAAAGTGATTTTCTCTGAAAGGACAGCATTTAGAAAGTGAAGCAACACTCCATTCACTTCACACAGTGAATTGAAGTGTTGAAACAGACTGCTTCTCTTTCAGAGAAGCGCATGTGAGTTTTTTGTGAATGCTTGAAAGTAGTTTAAGGCACTTTCAAAGGAAAGTGATTTTCTCTGAAAGGACAGCATTTAGAAAGTGAGGCAACACTCCATTCACTTCGTGCAGAGAATTGAAGTGTTGGAACAGACTGCTTCTCTTTCAGAGAAACGCATGTGAGTTTCTTCCTAATGCTTGCAAGTAGCTTAAGACACTTTCAAAGGAAAGTGATTTTCTCTGAAAGGACAGCATTTAGAAAGTGAAGCAACACTCCATTCACTTCGCACAGTGAATTGAAATGTTGGAACTGACTGCTTCTCTTTCAGAGAAACGCATGTGAGTTTCTGGTGAATGCTTGTAAGAAGCTTAAGGCACTTTCAAAGGAAAGTGATTTTCTCTGAAAGGACAGCATTTAGAAAGTGAAGCAACACTCCATTCACTTCGTGCAGTGAATTGAAGTGTTGGAATAGAGTGCTTCTCTTTCATAGAAACGCATTAGTGTTTCTTGTGAATGCTTGCAAGTTGCTTAAGGCACTTTCAAAGGAAAGTGATTTTCTCTGAAAGGACATAATTTAGAAAGTGAAGCAACACTCCATTCACTTCGCACAGTGAATTGAAGTGTTGGAACAGACTGCTTCTCTTTCAGAGAAATGCATGTGAGTTTCTGTTGAATGCTTATAAGTACCTTAAGGCACTTTCAAAGGAAAGTGATTTTCTCTGAAAGGACAGCATTTAGAAAGTGAAGCAACACTCCATTCACTTCGCACAGTGAATTGAAGTGTTGGAACAGACTGCTTCACTTTCAGAGAAACGCATGTGAGTCTGTTGAATGCTTGTAAGTAGCTTAAGGCACTTTCAAAGGAAAGTGATTTTCTCTGAAATGACAGCATTTGGAAAGTGAGGCAACACTCCATTCACTTCACACAGTGAATTGAAGTGTTGGAACAGACTGTTTCTCTTTCAGAGAAACGCATGTGAGTTTCTTCCTAATGCTTGCAAGTAGCTTAAGGCACTTTCAAAGGAAAGTGATTTTCTCAGAAAGGACAGGATTTAGAAAGTGAAGCAACACTCCATTCACTTCGCACAGTGAATTGAAGTGTTGGAACAGACTGCTTCTCTTTCAGAGAAACGCATGTGAGTTTCTTCCTAATGCTTGCAAGTAGCTTAAGGCACTTTCAAAGGAAAGTGATTTTCTCTGAAAGGACAGCATTTAGAAAGTGAAGCAACACTCCCTTCACTTCGCACAGTGAATTGAAGTGTTGGAACAGACTGCTTCTCTTTCAGAGAAACGCATGTGAGTTTCTGTTGAATGCTTGCAAGTAGCTTAAGGCACTTTCAAAGGAAAGTGATTTTCTCTGAAAGGACATAATTTAGAAAGTGAAGCAACACTCCATTCACTTTGCACAGAGAATTGAAGTGTTGGAACAGATTGCTTTTCTTTCAGAGAAATGCATGTGAGTTTCTGTTGAATGCTTGTAAGTAGCTTAAGGCACATTCAAAGGAAAGGGATTTTCTCTGAAAGGACAGCATTTAGAAAGTGAAGCAACACTATATTCACTTCGCAAACTGAATTGAAGTGTTGGAACAGACTGCTTCTCTTTCAGAGAAACGCATGTGAGTTTTTTGTGAATGCTTGAAAGTAGTTTTGGGCACTTTCAATGGAAAGTGATTTTCTCTGAAAGGACAGCATTTAAAAAGTGAGGCAACACTCCATTCACTTCGCACAGTGAATTGAAGTGTTGGAACAGACTGCTTCTCTTTCAGAGAAACGCATGTGAGTTTCTTCCTAATGCTTGCAAGTAGCTTAAGGCACTTTCAAAGGAAAGTGATTTTCTCTCGTAGGACAGCCTTTAGAAAGTGAAGCAACACTCCATTCACTTCGCACAGTGAATTGAAGTGTTGGAACAGACTGCTTCTCTTTCATAGAAACGCATTAGTGTTTCTTGTGAATGCTTGCAAGTAGCTTAAGGCACTTTCAAAGGAAAGTGATTTTCTCTGAAAGGACAGCATTTAGAAAGTGAAGCAACACTCCATTCACTTCGCACAGAGAATTGAAGTGTTGGAACAGATTGCTTCTCTTTCAGAGAAATGCATGTGAGTTTCTGTTGAATGCTTGTAAGTAGCTTAAGGCACTTTCAAAGGAAAGTGATTTTCTCTGAAAGGACAGCATTTAGAAAGTGAAGCAACACTCCATTCACTTCGCACAGTGAATTGAAGTGTTGGAACAGACTGCTTCTCTTTCAGAGAAATGCATGTGAGTTTCTGTTGAATGCTTGAAAGTAGCTTAAGGCACTTTCAAAGGAAAGTGATTTTCTCTGAAAGGACAGCATTTAGAAAGTGAAGCAACACTCCATTCACTTCGCAGAGTGAATTGAATTATTGGAACAGACTGCTTCTCTTTCAGAGAAATACATGTGAGTTTCTGGTGAATGCTTGTAAGTAGCTTAAGGCACTTTCTAAGGAAAGTGATTTTCTCTGAAAGGACAGCATTTAGAAAGTGAAGCAACACTCCATTCACTTCGCACAGTGAATTGAAGTGTTGGAACAGACTGCTTCTCTTTCAGAGAAACACATGTGAGTTTCTTGTGAATTCTTGCAAGTTGCTTAAGGCCCTTTCAAAGGAAAGTGATTTTCTCTGGAAAACAGCATTTAGAAACTGAATCAACACTCCATTCGCTTCGCACAGTGAATTGAAGTGTTGGAACAGAATGCTTCTCTTTAATTGAAACGCATGTGAGTTTTTTGTGAATGCTTGAAAGTAGATTAAGGCACTTTCAAAGGAAAGTGATTTTCTCTGAATGGACAGCATTTAGAAAGTGAAGCAACACTCCATTCACTTCGCACAGTGAATTGAAGTGTTGGAACAGACTGCTTCTCTTTCAGAGAAACGCATGTGAGTTTCTGTTGAATGCTTGTAAGTAGCTTAAGGCACTTTCAAAGGAAAGTGACTTTCTCTGAAAGGACAGCATTTAGAAAGCGAGGCAACACTCCATTCACTTCACACAGTGAATTGAAGTGTTGGAACAGACTGCTTCTCTTTCAGAGAAACGCATGAGAGTTTCTTCCTAATGCTTGCTAGTAGCCTAAGGCACTTTCAAACGGAAGTGATTTTCTCTGAAAGGACAGGGTTTAGAAACTGAAGCAACACTCCATTCACTTCGCACAGTGAAATGAAGTGTTGGAACAGACTGCTTCTCTTTCAGAGAAACGCATGTGAGTTTCTTCCTAATGCTTGCAAGTAGCTTAAGGCACTTTCAAAGGAAAGTGATTTTCTCTGAAAGGACAGCATTTAGAAAGTGAAGCAACACTCCATTCACTTCGCACAGTGAATTGAAGTGTTGGAACAGACTGCTTCTCTTTCAGAGAAACGCATGTGAGTTTCTGTTGAATGCTTGTAAGTAGCTTAAGGCACTTTCAAAGGAAAGTGACTTTCTCTGAAAGGACAGCATTTAGAAAGTGAAGCAACACTCCATTCACTTCGCACAGTGAATTGAAGTGTTAGAACAGACTGCTTCTCTTTCAGAGAAATGCATGTGAGTTTCTGTTGAATGCTTGTAAGTAGCTTAAGGCACTTTCAAATGAAAGTGATTTTCTCTGAAAGGACAGCATTTAGAAAGTGAAGAAACACTCCATTCACTTCTCACAGAGAATTGAAGTGTTGGAACAGATTGCTTCTCTTTCAGAGAAATGCATGTGAGTTTCTGTTGAATGCTTGTAAGTAGCTTAAGGCACATTCAAAGGAAAGGGATTTTCTCTGAAAGGACTGCATTTAGAAAGTGAAGCAACACTATATTCACTTCGCACACTGAATTGAAGTGTTGGAACAGACTGCTTCTCTTTCAGAGAAACGCATGTGAGTTTTTTGTGAATGATTGAAAGTAGTTTTGGGCACTTTCAATGGAAATTGATTTTCTCTGAAAGGACAGCATTTAGAAAGTGAGGCAACACTCCATTCACTTCGCACAGTGAATTGAATTGTTGGAACAGACTGCTTCTCTTTCAGAGAAACGCATGTGAGTTTCTTCCTAATGCTTGCAAGTAGCTTAAGGCACTTTCAAAGGAAAGTGATTTTCTCTGAAAGGACAGCATTTAGAAAGTGAAGCAACACTCCATTCACTTCGCACAGTGAATTGAAGTGTTGGAACAGACTGCTTCTCTTTCATAGAAACGCATTAATGTTTCTTGTGAATTCTTGCAAGTAGCTTAAGGCACTTTCAAAGGAAAGTGATTTTCTCTGAAGGGACAGCATTTAGAAAGTGAAGCAACACTCCATTCACTTCGCACAGAGAATTGAAGTGTTGGAACAGATTGCTTCTCTTTCAGAGAAATGCATGTGAGTTTCTGTTGAATGCTTGTAAGTAGCTTAAGGCACTTTCAAAGGAAAGGGATTTTCTCTGAAAGGACAGCATTTAGAAAGTGAAGCAACACTCCATTCACTTCGCACAGTGAATTGAAGTGTTGGAAGAGACTGCTTCTCTTTCAGAGAAACGCATGTGAGTTTCTGTTGAATGCTTGTAAGTAGCTTAAGGCACTTTCAAAAGAAAGTGATTTTCTCTGAAAGGACAGCATTTAGAAAGTGAGGCAACACTCCATTCACTTCACACAGTGAATTGAAGTGTTGGAACAGACTGCTTCTCTTTCAGAGAAACGCATGTGAGTTTCTACATAATGCTTGCAAGTAGCTTTAGGCACTTTCAAAGGAAAGTGATTTTTTCTGAAAGTACAGCATTTAGAAAGTGAAGCAACACTCCATTCACTTCGCACAGTGAATTGAAGTGTTGGAACAGACTGCTTCTCTTTCAGAGAAATGCATTTGAGTTTCTGTTGAATTCTTGTAAGTAGCTTAAGGCACTTTCAAAGGAAAGTGATTTTCTCTGAAAGGACAGCATTTAGAAAGTGAAGCAACACTCCATTCACTTCGCAGAGTGAATTGAAGTATTGGAACAGACTGCTTCTCTTTCAGAGAAATGCATGTGAGTTTCTGGTGAATGCTTGTAAGTAGCTTAAGGCACTTTCAAAGGAAAGTGATTTTCTCTGAAAGGACAGCATTTAGAAAGTGAAGCAACACTCCATTCACTTCGTGCAGTGAATTGAAGTGTTGGAACAGACTGCTTCTCTTTCAGAGAAACACATGCGAGTTTCTTGTGAATTATTGCAAGTTGCTTAAGGCACTTTCAAAGGAAAGTGATTTTCTCTGAAAAACAGCATTTAGAAACTGAAGCAACACTCCATTCACTTCGCACAGTGAATTGAAGTGTTGGAACAGAATGCTTCTCTTTAAGAGAAACGCACGTGAGTTTTTTGTGAATGCTTGAAAGTAGATTAAGGCACTTTCAAAGGAAAGTGATTTTCTCTGAATGGACAGCATTTAGAAAGTGAAGCAACACTCCATTCACTTCGCACAGTGAATTGAAGTGTTGGAACAGACTGCTTCTCTTTCAGAGAAACGCATGTGAGTTTCTGTTGAATACTTGTAAGTAGCTTAAGGCACTTTCAAAGGAAAGTGATTTTCTCTGAAAGGACAGCATTTAGAAAGTGAAGCAACACTCCATTCACTTCGCACATTGAATTGAAATGTTGGAACAGACTGCTTCTCTTTCAGAGAAACGCATGTGAGTTTCTGTTGAATGCTTGTAAGTAGCTTAAGGCACTTTGAAAGGAAAGTGATTTTCTCTGAAAGGACAGCATTTAGAAAGCGAGGCAACACTCCATTCACTTCACACAGTGAATTGAAGTGTTGGAACAGACTGCTTCTCTTTCAGAGAAACGCATGTGAGTTTCTTCCTAATGCTTGCTAGTAGCTTAAGGCACTTTCAAAGGGAAGTGATTTTCTCTGAAAGGACAGGATTTAGAAACTGAAGCAACACTCCATTCACTTCGCACAGTGAAATGAAGTGTTGGAACATACTGCTTCTCTTTCAGAGAAACGCATGTGAGTTTCTTCCTAATGATTGCAAGTAGCTTAAGGCACTTTCAAAGGAAAGTGATTTTCTCTGAAAGGACAGCATTTAGAAAGTGAAGCAACACTCCATTCACTTCGCACAGTGAATTGAAGTGTTGGAACAGACTGCTTCTCTTTCAGAGAAATGCATGTGAGTTTCTGTTGAATGCTTGTAAGTAGCTTAAGGCACTTTCAAAGGAAAGTGATTTTCTCTGAAAGGACAGCATTTAGAAAGTGAAGCAACACTCCATTCACTTCGCAAGGTGAATTGAAGTATTGGAACAGACTGTTTCTCTTTCAGAGAAACGCATGTGAATTTCTGGTGAATGCTTGTAAGTAGCTTAAGGCACTTTCAAAGGAAAGTGATTTTCTCTGAAAAGACAGCATTTTCAAACTGAAGCAACACTCCATTCACTTCGCACAGTGAATTGAAGTGTTGGAACAGACTGCTTCTCTTTAAGAGAAACGCATGTGAGTTTTTTGTGAATGCTTGTAAGTTGCTTAAGGCACTTTCAAAGGAAAGTGATTTTCTCTGAAAAGACAGCATTTAGAAAGTGAAGCAACACTCCATTCCCTTCGTGCAGTGAATTGAAGTGTTGGAACAGACTGCTTCTCTTTCAGAGAAACGCATGTGAGTTTCTTCCTAATGCTTGCAAGTAGCTTAAGGCACTTTCAAGGGAAAGTGATTTTCTCTGAAAGGACAGCATTTAGAAAGTGAAGCATCACTCCATTCACTTCGCACAGTGAATTGAAGTGTTGGAACAGACTGCTTCTCTTTCAGAGAAACGCATGTGAGTTTCTGGTGAATGCTTGTAAGTAGCTTAAGGCACTTTCAAAGAAAGTGATTTTCTCTGAAAGGACAGCATTTAGAAAGTGAAGCAACACTCCATTCACTTCGCACAGTGAATTGAAGTGTTGGAACAGACTGCTTCTCTTTCAGAGAAATGCATGTGAGTTTCTTCCTAATGCTTGCAAGTAGCTTAAGGCACTTTCAAGGGAAAGTGATTTTCTCTGAAAGGACAGCATTTAGAAAGTGAAGCAACACTCCATTCACTTCGCACAGTGAATTGAAGTGTTGGAACAGACTGCTTCTCTTTCAGAGAAACGCATGTGAGTTTCTTCCTAATGCTTGCAAGTAGCTTAAGGCACTTTCAAGGGAAAGTGATTTTCTCTGAAAGGACAGCATTTAGAAAGTGAAGCAACACTCCATTCACTTCGCACAGTGAATTGAAGTGTTGGAACTGACTGCTTCTCTTTCAGAGAAACGCATGTGAGTTTCTGGTGAATGCTTGTAAGGAGCTTAAGGCACTTTTAAAGGAAAGTGATTTTCACTGAAAGGACAGCATTTAGAAAGTGAAGCAACACTCCATTCACTTCGCACAGTGAATTGAAGTGTTGGAACAGACTGCTTCTCTTTCAGAGAAACGCATGTGAGTTTCTGGTGAATGCTTGTAAGTAGCTTAAGGCACTTTCAAAGGAAAGTGATTTTCTCTGAAAGGACAGCATTTAGAAAGTGAAGCAACACTCCATTCCCTTCGTGCAGTGATTTGAAGTGTTGGAACAGACTGCTTCTCTTTCAGAGAAACGCATGTGAGTTTCTTCCAAATGCTTGCAAGTAGCTTAAGGCACTTTCAAGGGAAAGTGATTTTCTCTGAAAGGACAGCAATTAGAAAGTGAAGCATCACTCCCTTCACTTCGCACAGTGAATTGAAGTGTTGGAACAGACTGCTTCTCTTTCAGAGAAACGCATGTGAGTTTCTGGTGAATGCTTGTAAGTAGCTTAAGGCACTTTCAAAGGAAAGTGATTTTCTCTGAAAGGACAGCATTTAGAAAGTGAAGCAACACTCCATTCACTTCGCACAGTGAATTGAAGTGTTGGAACAGACTGCTTCTCTTTCAGAGAAACGCATGTGAGTTTCTTCCTAATGCTTGCAAGTAGCTTAAGGCACTTTCAAGGGAAAGTGATTTTCTCTGAAAGGACAGCATTTAGAAAGTGAAGCAACACTCCATTCACTTCGCACAGTGAATTGAAGTGTTGGAACAGACTGCTTCTCTTTCAGAGAAACGCATGTGAGTTTCTTCCTAATGCTTGCAAGTAGCTTAAGGCACTTTCAAGGGAAAGTGATTTTCTCTGAAAGGACAGCATTTAGAAAGTGAAGCAACACTCCATTCACTTCGCACAGTGAAATGAAGTGTTGGAACTGACTGCTTCTCTTTCAGAGAAACGCATGTGAGTTTCTGGTGAATGCTTGTAAGGAGCTTAAGGCACTTTCAAAGGAAAGTGATTTTCACTGAAAGGACAGCATTTAGAAAGTGAAGCAACACTCCATTCACTTCACACAGTGAATTGAAGTGTTGGAACAGACTGCTTCTCTTTCAGAGAAATGCATGTGAGTTTCTGTTGAATGCTTGTAAGTACCTTAAGGCACTTTCAAAGAAAAGTGATTTTCTCTGAAAGGACAGCATTTAGAAAGTGAAGCAACACTCCATTCACTTCGCAGAGTGAATTGAAGTATTGGAACAGACTGCTTCTCTTTCAGAGAAATGCATGTGTGTTTCTGGTGAATGCTTGTAAGTAGCTTAAGGCACTTTCAAAGGAAAGTGATTTTCTCTGAAAGGACATCATTTACAAACTGAGGCAACACTCCATTCACTTCGCACCGTGAATTGAAGTGTTGGAACAGACTGCTTCTCTTTAAGAGAAGCGCATGTGAGTTTTTTGTGAATGCTTGAAAGTAGTTTAAGGCACTTTCAAAGGAAAGTGATTATCTCTGAAAGGACAGCATTTAGAAAGTGAAGCAACACTCCATTCACTTCGCACAGTGAATTGAAGTGTTGGAACAGACTGCTTCTCTTTCAGAGAAACGCATGTGAGTTTCTGTTGAATGCTTGTAGTAGCTTAAGGCACATTCAAAGGAAAGTGATTTTCTCTGAAAGGACAGCATTTAGAAAGTGACACAACACTCCCTTCCCTTCGTGCTGTGAATTGAAGTGTTGGAACAGAGTGCTTCTCTTTCATAGAAACGCATTAGTGTTTCTTGTGAATGCTTGTAAGTTGCTAAAGGCACTTTCAAAAGAAAGTGATTTTCTCTGAAAGGACAGCATTTAGAAAGTGAAGCAACACTCCATTCACTTCGCACAGTGAATTGAAGTGTTGGAACAGACTGCTTCTCTTTCAGAGAAATGCATGTGAGTTTCTGTTGAATGCTTGTAAATAGCTTAAGGCACTTTCAAAGGAAAGTGATTTTCTCTGAAAGGACAGCATTTAGAAAGTGAAGCAAAACTCCATTCACTTCGCACATTGAATTGAAGTGTTGGAACAGACTGCTTCTCTTTCAGAGAAACGCATGTGAGTTTCTATTGAATGCTTGTAAGTAGCTTAAGGCACTTTCAAAGGAAAGTGATTTTCTCTGAAACGACAGCATTTAGAAAGTGAGGCAACACTCCATTCACTTCACACAGTGAATTGAAGTGTTGGAACAGACTGCTTCTCTTTCAGAGAAACGCATGTGAGTTTCTTCCTAATGCTTGCAAGTAGCTTAAGGCACTTTCAAGGGAAAGTGATTTTCTCTGAAAGGACAGCATTTAGAAAGTGAAGCAACACTCCATTCACTTCGCACAGTGAATTGAAGTGTTGGAACAGACTGCTTCTCT
Source organism: Myodes glareolus (assembly GCF_982192425.1). Classification (NCBI taxonomy): domain Eukaryota; kingdom Metazoa; phylum Chordata; class Mammalia; order Rodentia; family Cricetidae; genus Myodes; species Myodes glareolus. The sequence continues at coordinate 113,990 of NW_028263254.1, forward strand.
TTCAGAGAAACGCATGTGAGTTTCTTCCTAATGCTTGCAAGTAGCTTAAGGCACTTTCAAGGGAAAGTGATTTTCTCTGAAAGGACAGCATTTAGAAAGTGAAGCAACACTCCATTCACTTCGCACAGTGAATTGAAGTGTTGGAACTGACTGCTTCTCTTTCAGAGAAACGCATGTGAGTTTCTGTTGAATGCTTGTAAGGAGCTTAAGGCACTTTCAAAGGAAAGTGATTTTCACTGAAAGGACAGCATTTAGAAAGTGAAGCAACACTCCATTCACTTCGCAGAGTGAATTGAAGTATTGGAACAGACTGCTTCTCTTTCAGAGAAATGCATGTGTGTTTCTGGTGAATGCTTGTAAGTAGCTTAAGGCACTTTCAAAAAAAAGTGATTTTCTCTGAAAGGACATCATTTACAAACTGAGGCAACACTCCATTCACTTCGCACCGTGAATTGAAGTGTTGGAACAGACTGCTTCTCTTTAAGAGAAGCGCATGTGAGTTTTTTGTGAATGCTTGAAAGTAGTTTAAGGCACTTTCAAAGGAAAGTGATTATCTCTGAAAGGACAGCATTTAGAAAGTGAAGCAACACTCCATTCACTTCGCACAGTGAATTGAAGTGTTGGAACAGACTGCTTCTCTTTCAGAGAAACGCATGTGAGTTTCTGTTGAATGCTTGTAGTAGCTTAAGGCACATTCAAAGGAAAGTGATTTTCTCTGAAAGGACAGCATTTAGAAAGTGACGCAACACTCCCTTCCCTTCGTGCTGTGAATTGAAGTGTTGGAACAGAGTGCTTCTCTTTCATAGAAACGCATTAGTGTTTCTTGTGAATGCTTGTAAGTTGCTAAAGGCACTTTCAAAAGAAAGTGATTTTCTCTGAAAGGACAGCATTTAGAAAGTGAAGCAACACTCCATTCACTTCGCACAGTGAATTGAAGTGTTGGAACAGACTGCTTCTCTTTCAGAGAAATGCATGTGAGTTTCTGTTGAATGCTTGTAAATAGCTTAAGGCACTTTCAAAGGAAAGTGATTTTCTCTGAAAGGACAGCATTTAGAAAGTGAAGCAAAACTCCATTCACTTCGCACATTGAATTGAAGTGTTGGAACAGACTGCTTCTCTTTCAGAGAAACGCATGTGAGTTTCTATTGAATGCTTGTAAGTAGCTTAAGGCACTTTCAAAGGAAAGTGATTTTCTCTGAAACGACAGCATTTAGAAAGTGAGGCAACACTCCATTCACTTCACACAGTGAATTGAAGTTTTGGAACAGACTGCTTCTCTTTCAGAGAAACGCATGTGAGTTTCTTCCTAATGCTTGCAAGTAGCTTAAGGCACTTTCAAGGGAAAGTGATTTTCTCTGAAAGGACAGCATTTAGAAAGTGAAGCAACACTCCATTCACTTCGCACAGTGAATTGAAGTGTTGGAACAGACTGCTTCTCTTTCAGAGAAACGCATGTGAGTTTCTTCCTAATGCTTGCAAGTAGCTTAAGGCACTTTCAAGGGAAAGTGATTTTCTCTGAAAGGACAGCATTTAGAAAGTGAAGCAACACTCCATTCACTTCGCACAGTGAATTGAAGTGTAGGAACTGACTGCTTCTCTTTCAGAGAAACGCATGTGAGTTTCTGGTGAATGCTTGTAAGGAGCTTAAGGCACTTTCAAAGGAAAGTGATTTTCACTGAAAGGACAGCATTTAGAAAGTGAAGCAACACTCCATTCACTTCACACAGTGAATTGAAGTGTTGGAACAGACTGCTTCTCTTTCAGAGAAATGCATGTGAGTTTCTGTTGAATGCTTGTAAGTACCTTAAGGCACTTTCAAAGGAAAGTGATTTTCTCTGAAAGGACAGCATTTAGAAAGTGAAGCAACACTCCATTCACTTCGCAGAGTGAATTGAAGTATTGGAACAGACTGCTTCTCTTTCAGAGAAATGCATGTGTGTTTCTGGTGAATGCTTGTAAGTAGCTTAAGGCACTTTCAAAGGAAAGTGATTTTCTCTGAAAGGACATCATTTACAAACTGAGGCAACACTCCATTCACTTCGCACCGTGAATTGAAGTGTTGGAACAGACTGCTTCTCTTTAAGAGAAGCGCATGTGAGTTTTTTGTGAATGCTTGAAAGTAGTTTAAGGCACTTTCAAAGGAAAGTGATTATCTCTGAAAGGACAGCATTTAGAAAGTGAAGCAACACTCCATTCACTTCGCACAGTGAATTGAAGTGTTGGAACAGACTGCTTCTCTTTCAGAGAAACGCATGTGAGTTTCTGTTGAATGCTTGTAGTAGCTTAAGGCACATTCAAAGGAAAGTGATTTTCTCTGAAAGGACAGCATTTAGAAAGTGACGCAACACTACATTCCCTTCGTGCAGTGAATTGAAGTGTTGGAACAGACTGCTTCTCTTTCAGAGAAACGCATGTGAGTTTCTGGTGAATGCTTGTAAGTAGCTTAAGGCACTTTCAAAGGAAAGTGATTTTCTCTGAAAGGACAGCATTTAGAAAGTGAAGCAACACTACATTCCCTTCGTGCAGTGAATTGAAGTGTTGGAACAGACTGCTTCTCTTTCAGAGAAACGCATGTGAGTTTCTTCCTAATGCTTGCAAGTAGCTTAAGGCACTTTCAAGGGAAAGTGATTTTCTCTGAAAGGACAGCATTTAGAAAGTGAAGCAACACTCCATTCACTTCGCACAGTGAATTGAAGTGTTGGAACAGACTGCTTCTCTTTCAGAGAAACGCATGTGAGTTTCTTCCTAATGCTTGCAAGTAGCTTAAGGCACTTTCAAGGGAAAGTGATTTTCTCTGAAAGGACAGCATTTAGAAAGTGAAGCAACACTCCATTCACTTCGCACAGTGAATTGAAGTGTTGGAACTGACTGCTTCTCTTTCAGAGAAACGCATGTGAGTTTCTGGTGAATGCTTGTAAGGAGCTTAAGGCACTTTTAAAGGAAAGTGATTTTCACTGAAAGGACAGCATTTAGAAAGTGAAGCAACACTCCATTCACTTCGCACAATGAATTGAAGTGTTGGAACAGACTGCTTCTCTTTCAGAGAAACGCATGTGAGTTTCTGGTGAATGCTTGTAAGTAGCTTAAGGCACTTTCAAAGGAAAGTGATTTTCTCTGAAAGGACAGCATTTAGAAAGTGAAGCAACACTACATTCCCTTCGTGCAGTGAATTGAAGTGTTGGAACAGACTGCTTCTCTTTCAGAGAAACGCATGTGAGTTTCTTCCTAATGCTTGCAAGTAGCTTAAGGCACTTTCAAGGGAAAGTGATTTTCTCTGAAAGGACAGCAATTAGAAAGTGAAGCATCACTCCATTCACTTCGCACAGTGAATTGAAGTGTTGGAACAGACTGCTTCTCTTTCAGAGAAACGCATGTGAGTTTCTGGTGAATGCTTGTAAGTAGCTTAAGGCACTTTCAAAGGAAAGTGATTTTCTCTGAAAGGACAGCATTTAGAAAGTGAAGCAACACTCCATTCACTTCGCACAGTGAATTGAAGTGTTGGAACAGACTGCTTCTCTTTCAGAGAAACGCATGTGAGTTTCTTCCTAATGCTTGCAAGTAGCTTAAGGCACTTTCAAGGGAAAGTGATTTTCTCTGAAAGGACAGCATTTAGAAAGTGAAGCAACACTCCATTCACTTCGCACAGTGAATTGAAGTGTTGGAACAGACTGCTTCTCTTTCAGAGAAACGCATGTGAGTTTCTTCCTAATGCTTGCAAGTAGCTTAAGGCACTTTCAAGGGAAAGTGATTTTCTCTGAAAGGACAGCATTTAGAAAATGAAGCAACACTCCATTCACTTCGCACAGTGAAATGAAGTGTTGGAACTGACTGCTTCTCTTTCAGAGAAACGCATGTGAGTTTCTGGTGAATGCTTGTAAGGAGCTTAAGGCACTTTCAAAGGAAAGTGATTTTCACTTAAAGGACAGCATTTAGAAAGTGAAGCAACACTCCATTCACTTCACACAGTGAATTGAAGTGTTGGAACAGACTGCTTCTCTTTCAGAGAAATGCATGTGAGTTTCTGTTGAATGCTTGTAAGTACCTTAAGGCACTTTCAAAGGAAAGTGATTTTCTCTGAAAGGACAGCATTTAGAAAGTGAAGCAACACTCCATTCACTTCGCAGAGTGAATTGAAGTATTGGAACAGACTGCTTCTCTTTCAGAGAAATGCATGTGTGTTTCTGGTGAATGCTTGTAAGTAGCTTAAGGCACTTTCAAAGGAAAGTGATTTTCTCTGAAAGGACATCATTTACAAACTGAGGCAACACTCCATTCACTTCGCACCGTGAATTGAAGTGTTGGAACAGACTGCTTCTCTTTAAGAGAAGCGCATGTGAGTTTTTTGTGAATGCTTGAAAGTAGTTTAAGGCACTTTCAAAGGAAAGTGATTATCTCTGAAAGGACAGCATTTAGAAAGTGAAGCAACACTCCATTCACTTCGCACAGTGAATTGAAGTGTTGGAACAGACTGCTTCTCTTTCAGAGAAACGCATGTGAGTTTCTGTTGAATGCTTGTAGTAGCTTAAGGCACATTCAAAGGAAAGTGATTTTCTCTGAAAGGACAGCATTTAGAAAGTGACGCAACACTCCCTTCCCTTCGTGCTGTGAATTGAAGTGTTGGAACAGAGTGCTTCTCTTTCATAGAAACGCATTAGTGTTTCTTGTGAATGCTTGTAAGTTGCTAAAGGCACTTTCAAAAGAAAGTGATTTTCTCTGAAAGGACAGCATTTAGAAAGTGAAGCAACACTCCATTCACTTCGCACAGTGAATTGAAGTGTTGGAACAGACTGCTTCTCTTTCAGAGAAATGCATGTGAGTTTCTGTTGAATGCTTGTAAATAGCTTAAGGCACTTTCAAAGGAAAGTGATTTTCTCTGAAAGGACAGCATTTAGAAAGTGAAGCAAAACTCCATTCACTTCGCACATTGAATTGAAGTGTTGGAACAGACTGCTTCTCTTTCAGAGAAACGCATGTGAGTTTCTATTGAATGCTTGTAAGTAGCTTAAGGCACTTTCAAAGGAAAGTGATTTTCTCTGAAACGACAGCATTTAGAAAGTGAGGCAACACTCCATTCACTTCACACAGTGAATTGAAGTGTTGGAACAGACTGCTTCTCTTTCAGAGAAACGCATGTGAGTTTCTTCCTAATGCTTGCAAGTAGCTTAAGGCACTTTCAAGGGAAAGTGATTTTCTCTGAAAGGACAGCATTTAGAAAGTGAAGCAACACTCCATTCACTTCGCACAGTGAATTGAAGTGTTGGAACAGACTGCTTCTCTTTCAGAGAAACGCATGTGAGTTTCTTCCTAATGCTTGCAAGTAGCTTAAGGCACTTTCAAGGGAAAGTGATTTTCTCTGAAAGGACAGCATTTAGAAAGTGAAGCAACACTCCATTCACTTCGCACAGTGAATTGAAGTGTTGGAACTGACTGCTTCTCTTTCAGAGAAACGCATGTGAGTTTCTGGTGAATGCTTGTAAGGAGCTTAAGGCACTTTCAAAGGAAAGTGATTTTCACTGAAAGGACAGCATTTAGAAAGTGAAGCAACACTCCATTCACTTCACACAGTGAATTGAAGTGTTGGAACAGACTGCTTCTCTTTCAGAGAAATGCATGTGAGTTTCTGTTGAATGCTTGTAAGTACCTTAAGGCACTTTCAAAGGAAAGTGATTTTCTCTGAAAGGACAGCATTTAGAAAGTGAAGCAACACTCCATTCACTTCGCAGAGTGAATTGAAGTATTGGAACAGACTGCTTCTCTTTCAGAGAAATGCATGTGTGTTTCTGGTGAATGCTTGTAAGTAGCTTAAGGCACTTTCAAAGGAAAGTGATTTTCTCTGAAAGGACATCATTTACAAACTGAGGCAACACTCCATTCACTTCGCACCGTGAATTGAAGTGTTGGAACAGACTGCTTCTCTTTAAGAGAAGCGCTTGTGAGTTTTTTGTGAATGCTTGAAAGTAGTTTAAGGCACTTTCAAAGGAAAGTGATTATCTCTGAAAGGACAGCATTTAGAAAGTGAAGCAACACTCCATTCACTTCGCACAGTGAATTGAAGTGTTGGAACAGACTGCTTCTCTTTCAGAGAAACGCATGTGAGTTTCTGTTGAATGCTTGTAGTAGCTTAAGGCACATTCAAAGGAAAGTGATTTTCTCTGAAAGGACAGCATTTAGAAAGTGACGCAACACTCCCTTCCCTTCGTGCTGTGAATTGAAGTGTTGGAACAGAGTGCTTCTCTTTCATAGAAACGCATTAGTGTTTCTTGTGAATGCTTGTAAGTTGCTAAAGGCACTTTCAAAAGAAAGTGATTTTCTCTGAAAGGACAGCATTTAGAAAGTGAAGCAACACTCCATTCACTTCGCACAGTGAATTGAAGTGTTGGAACAGACTGCTTCTCTTTCAGAGAAATGCATGTGAGTTTCTGTTGAATGCTTGTAAATAGCTTAAGGCACTTTCAAAGGAAAGTGATTTTCTCTGAAAGGACAGCATTTAGAAAGTGAAGCAAAACTCCATTCACTTCGCACATTGAATTGAAGTGTTGGAACAGACTGCTTCTCTTTCAGAGAAACGCATGTGAGTTTCTATTGAATGCTTGTAAGTAGCTTAAGGCACTTTCAAAGGAAAGTGATTTTCTCTGAAACGACAGCATTTAGAAAGTGAGGCAACACTCCATTCACTTCACACAGTGAATTGAAGTGTTGGAACAGACTGCTTCTCTTTCAGAGAAACGCATGTGAGTTTCTTCCTAATGCTTGCAAGTAGCTTAAGGCACTTTCAAGGGAAAGTGATTTTCTCTGAAAGGACAGCATTTAGAAAGTGAAGCAACACTCCATTCACTTCGCACAGTGAATTGAAGTGTTGGAACAGACTGCTTCTCTTTCAGAGAAACGCATGTGAGTTTCTTCCTAATGCTTGCAAGTAGCTTACGGCACTTTCAAGGGAAAGTGATTTTCTCTGAAAGGACAGCATTTAGAAAGTGAAGCAACACTCCATTCACTTCGCACAGTGAATTGAAGTGTAGGAACTGACTGCTTCTCTTTCAGAGAAACGCATGTGAGTTTCTGGTGAATGCTTGTAAGGAGCTTAAGGCACTTTCAAAGGAAAGTGATTTTCACTGAAAGGACAGCATTTAGAAAGTGAAGCAACACTCCATTCACTTCACACAGTGAATTGAAGTGTTGGAACAGACTGCTTCTCTTTCAGAGAAATGCATGTGAGTTTCTGTTGAATGCTTGTAAGTACCTTAAGGCACTTTCAAAGGAAAGTGATTTTCTCTGAAAGGACAGCATTTAGAAAGTGAAGCAACACTCCATTCACTTCGCAGAGTGAATTGAAGTATTGGAACAGACTGCTTCTCTTTCAGAGAAATGCATGTGTGTTTCTGGTGAATGCTTGTAAGTAGCTTAAGGCACTTTCAAAGGAAAGTGATTTTCTCTGAAAGGACATCATTTACAAACTGAGGCAACACTCCATTCACTTCGCACCGTGAATTGAAGTGTTGGAACAGACTGCTTCTCTTTAAGAGAAGCGCATGTTAGTTTTTTGTGAATGCTTGAAAGTAGTTTAAGGCACTTTCAAAGGAAAGTGATTATCTCTGAAAGGACAGCATTTAGAAAGTGAAGCAACACTCCATTCACTTCGCACAGTGAATTGAAGTGTTGGAACAGACTGCTTCTCTTTCAGAGAAACGCATGTGAGTTTCTGTTGAATGCTTGTAGTAGCTTAAGGCACATTCAAAGGAAAGTGATTTTCTCTGAAAGGACAGCATTTAGAAAGTGACGCAACACTCCCTTCCCTTCGTGCTGTGAATTGAAGTGTTGGAACAGACTGCTTCTCTTTCATAGAAACGCATTAGGGTTTCTTGTGAATGCTTGTAAGTTGCTAAAGGCACTTTCAAAAGAAAGTGATTTTCTCTGAAAGGACAGCATTTAGAAAGTGAAGCAACACTCCATTCACTTCGCACAGTGAATTGAAGTGTTGGAACAGACTGCTTCTCTTTCAGAGAAATGCATGTGAGTTTCTGTTGAATGCTTGTAAATAGCTTAAGGCACTTTCAAAGGAAAGTGATTTTCTCTGAAAGGACAGCATTTACAAAGTGAAGCAAAACTCCATTCACTTCGCACATTGAATTGAAGTGTTGGAACAGACTGCTTCTCTTTCAGAGAAACGCATGTGAGTTTCTATTGAATGCTTGTAAGTAGCTTAAGGCACTTTCAAAGGAAGTGATTTTCTCTGAAACGACAGCATTTAGAAAGTGAAGCAACACTCCATTCACTTCGCACAGTGAATTGAAGTGTTGGAACAGACTGCTTCTCTTTCAGAGAAACGCATGTGAGTTTCTTCCTAATGCTTGCAAGTAGGTTAAGGCACTTTCAAAGGAAAGTGATTTTCTCTGAAAGGACAGCATTTAGAAAGTGAAGCAACACTCCATTCACTTCGCACAGTGTATTGAAGTGTTGGAACAGACTGCTTCTCTTTCAGAGAAATGCATGTGAGTTTCTTGTGAATTCTTGCAAGTAGCTTAAGGCACTTTCAAAGGAAAGTGATTTTCTCTGAAAGGACAGCATTTAGAAAGTGAAGCAACACTCCATTCACTTCGCACAGTGAATTGAAGTGTTGGAACAGACTGCTTCTCTTTCAGAGAAACGCATGTGAGTTTCTGGTGAATGCTTGTAAGTAGATTAAGGCACTTTCAAAGGAAAGTGATTTTCTCTGAAAGGACAGCATTTAGAAAGTGAAGCAACACTTCATTCACATCGCACAGTGAGTTGAAGTGTTGGAACAGACTGCTTCTCTTTCAGAGAAATGAATGTGAGTTTCTGTTGAATGCTTGTAAGTAGCTTAAGGCACTTTCAAAGGAAAGTGATTTTCTCTGAAGGGACAGCATTTAGAAAGTGAAGCAACACTCCATTCACTTCGCAGAGTAAATTGAAGTATTGGAACAGACTGCTTCTCTTATAGAGAAACTCATGTGAGTTTTTTGTGAATGCTTGAAAGTAGTTTAAGGCACTTTCAATGGAAAGTGATTTTCTCTGAAAGGACAGCATTTAGAAAGTGAGGCAACACTCCATTCACTTCGCACAGTGAATTGAAGTGTTGGAACAGACTGCTTCTCTTTCATAGAAACGCATTAGTGTTTCTCTTTAATGCTTGCAAGTAACTTAAGGCACTTTCAAAGGAAAGTGATTTTCTCTGAAAGGACATAATTTAGAAAGTGAAGCAACACTCCATTCACTTCGCACAGTGAATTGAAGTGTTGGAACAGACTGCTTTCTTTCAGAGCAACGCATGTGACTTTCTGGTGAATGCTTGTAAGTAGCTTAAGGCACTTTCAAAGGAAAGTGATTTTCTCTGAAAGGACAGCATTTAGAAAGTGAAGCAACACTCCATTCACTTCGCACAGTGAATTGAAGTGTTGGAAAAGACTGCTTCTCTTTCAAAGAAACGCATGTGAGTTTCTTCCTAATGCTTGCAAGTACCTTAAGGCACTTTCAAAGGAAAGTGATTTTCTCTGAAAGGACAGCATTTAGAAAATGAAGCAACACTCCATTCACTTCGCACAGTGAATTGAAGTGTTGGAACAGACTGCTTCTCTTTCAGAGAAACGCATGTTAGTTTCTGGTGAATGCTTGTAAGTAGCTTAAGGCACTTTCAAAGGAAAGTGATTTTCTCTGAAAGGACAGCATTTAGAAAGTGAAGCAACACTCCATTCACTTCGCAGAGTGAATTGAAGTATTGGAACAGACTGCTTCTCTTTCAGAGAAACTCATGTGAGTTTTTTGTGAATGCTTGAAAGTAGTTTAAGACACTTTCAATGGAAAGTGATTTTCTCTGAAAGGACAGCATTTAGAAAGTGAGGCAACACTCCATTCACTTCGCACAGTGAATTGAAGTGTTGGAACAGACTGCTTCTCTTTCAGAGAAACGCATGTGAGTTTCTGGTGAATGCTTGTAAGTAGCTTAAGGCACTTTCAAAGGAAAGTGATTTTCTCTGAAAGGACAGCATTTAGAAAGTGAAGCAACACTCCATTCACTTCGCACAGTGAATTGAAGTGTTGGAACAGAATGCTTCTCTTTCAGAGAAACGCATGTGAGTTTCTTCCTAATGCTTGCAAGTAGCTTAAGGCACTTTCAAAGGAAAGTGATTTTCTCTGAAAGGACAGCATTTAGAAAGTGAAGCAACACTCCATTCACTTCGCACAGTGAATTGAAGTGTTGGAACCGACTGCTTCTCTTTCAGAGAAACGCATGTGAGTTTCTGGTGAATGCTTGTAAGTAACTTAAGGCACTTTCCAAGGAAAGTGATTTTCTCTGAAAGGACAGCATTTAGAAAGTGAAGCAACACTCCATTCACTTTGCATAGTGAATTGTAGTATTGGAACAGACTGCTTCTCTTTCAGAGAAACTCATGTGAGTTTTTTGTGAATGCTTGAAAGTAGTTTAAGGCACTTTCAATGGAAAGTGATTTTCTCTGAAAGGACAGCATTTACAAAGTGAGGCAACACTCCATTCACTTCGTACAGTGAATTGAAGTGTTGGAACAGACGGCTTCTCTTTCATAGAAACGCATTAGTGTTTCTTGTTAATGCTTGCAAGTAGCTTAAGGCACTTTCAAAGGAAAGTGATTTTCTCTGAAAGGACAGCATTTAGAAAGTGAAGCAACACTCCATTCACTTCGCACAGTGAATTGAAGTGTTGGAACAGACTGCTTCTCTTCCAGAGAAACGCATGTGAGTTTCTGGTGAATGCTTGTAAGTAGCTTAAGGCACTTTCAAAGGAAAGTGATTTTCTCTGAAAGGACAGCATTTAGAAAGTGAAGCAACACTCCATTCACTTCGCACAGTGAATTGAAGTGTTGGAACAGACTGTTTCTCTTTCAGAGAAACGCATGTGAGTTTCTGGTGAATTCTTGCAAGATGCTTAAGGCAATTTCAAAGGAAAGAGATTTTCTCTGAAAGAACAGCATTTAGAAATTGAAGCAACACTCCATTCACTTCGCACAGTGAATTGAAGTGTTGGAACAGACTGCTTCTCTTTAAGAGAAACGCATGTGAGTTTTTTTCTGAATGCTTGAAATTAGTCTAAGGCACTTTCAAAGGAAAGTGATTTTCTCTGAAAGGACAGCATTTAGAAAGTGAAGCAACACTCCATTCACTTCGCACAGTGAATTGAAGTGTTGGAACAGACTGCTTCTCTTTCAGAGAAATGCATGTGAGTTTCTGTTGAATGCTTGTAAGTAGCTTAAGGCACTTTCAAAGGAAAGTGATTTTCTCTGAAAGGACAGCATTTAGAACGTGACGCAACAATCCATTCACTTCGCAGAGTGAATTGAAGTATTGGAACAGACTGCTTCTCTTTCAGAGAAACGCATGTGAGTTTCTGGTGAATGCTTGTAAGTAGCTTAAGGCACTTTCAAAGGAAAGTGATTTTCTCTGAAAGGACATAATTTAGAAAGTGAAGCAACACTCCATTCACTTCGCACAGTGAATTGAAGTGTTGGAACAGACTGCTTCTCTTTCAGAGAAACGCATGTGAGTTTCTTGTGAATGCTTGCAAGTTGCTTAAGGCACTTTCAAAGGAAAGTGATTTTCTCTGAAAGGACAGCATTTACAAACTGAAGCAACACTCCATTCACTTCGCACAGTGAATTGAAGTGTTGGAACAGACTGCTTCTCTTTAAGAGAAACGCATGTGAGTTTTTTGTGAATGCTTGAAAGTAGTTTAAGGCACTTTCAAAGCAAAGTGATTTTCTCTGAAAGGACAGCATTTAGAAAGTGAAGCAACACTCCATTCCCTTCGTGCAGTGAATTGAAGTGTTGGAACAGAGTGCTTCTCTTTCATAGAAACGCATTAGTGTTTCTTGTGAATGCTTGCAAGTTGCTTAAGGCACTTTCAAAGGAAAGTGATTTTCTCTGAAAGGACACCATTTAGAAAGTGAAGCAACACTCCATTCACTTTGTACAGTGAATTGAAGTGTTGGAACAGACTGCTTCTCTTTCAGAGAAATGCATGTGAGTTTCTGTTGAATGCTTGTAAGTAGCTTAAGGAGCTTTCAAAGGAAAGTGATTTTCTCTGAAAGGACAGCATTTAGAAAGTAAAGCAACACTCCATTCCCTTCGCGCAATGAATTGAAGAGTTGGAACAGACTGCTTCTCTTTCATAGAAACGCATTAGTGTTTCTTGTGAATGCTTGCAAGTAGCTTAAGGCACTTTCAAAGGAAAGTGATTTTCTCTGAAAGGACAGCATTTAGAAAGTGAAGCAACACTCCATTCACTTCGCACAGAGAATTGAAGTGTTGGAACAGATTGCTTCTCTTTCAGAGAAATGCATGTGAGTTTCTGTTGAATGCTTGTAAATAGCTTAAGGGACATTCAAAGAAAAGGGATTTTCTCTGAAAGGACAGCATTTCGAAAGTGAAGCAACACTCCATTCACTTCGCACAGTGAATTGAAGTGTTGGAACAGACTGCTTCTCTTTCAGAGAAACGCATGTGAGTTTCTGGTGAATGCTTGTAAGTAGCTTAAGGCACTTTCAAAGGAAAGTGATTTTCTCTGAAAGGACAGCATTTAGAAAGTGAAGCAACACTCCATTCCCTTCGTGCAGTGAATTGAAGTGTTGGAACAGAGTGCTTCTCTTTCGTATAAAGGCATTAGTGTTTCTTGTGAATGCTTGCAAGTTGCTTAAGGCACTTTCAAAGGAAAGTGATTTTCTCTGAAAGGACATAATTTAGAAAGTGAAGCAACACTCCATTCACTTCGCACAGTGAATTGAAGTGTTGGAACAGACTGCTTCTCTTTCAGAGAAATGCATGTGAGTTTCTGTTGAATGCTTGTAAGTAGCTTAAGGCACTTTCAAAGGAAAGTGATTTTCTCTGAAAGGACAGCATTTAGAAAGTGAGGCAACACTCCATTCACTTCGCACAGTGAATTGAAGTGTTGGAACAGACTGCTTCTCTTTCAGAGAAACGCATGTGAGTTTCTTCCTAATGCTTGCAAGTAGCTTAAGGCACTTTCAAAGGAAAGTGATTTTCTCTGAAAGGACAGCATTTAGAAAGTGAAGCAACACTCCATTCACTTCGCACAGTGAATTGAAGTGTTGGAACCGACTGCTTCTCTTTCAGAGAAACGCATGTGAGTTTCTAGTGAATGCTTGTAAGTAGCTTAAGGCACTTTCAAAGGAAAGTGAGTTTCTCTGAAAGGACAGCATTTAGAAAGTGAAGCAAAACTCCATTCCCTTCGTGCAGTGAATTGAAGTGTTGGAACAGAGTACTTCTCTTTCATATAAACGCATTAGTGTTTCTTGTGAATGCTTGCAAGTTGCTTAAGGCACTTTCAAAGGAAAGTGATTTTCTCTGAAAGGACAGCATTTAGAAAGTGAAGCAACACTCCATTCACTTCGCACAGTGAATTGAAGTGTTGGACCAGACTGCTTCTCTTTCAGAGAAATGCATGTGAGTTTCTGTTGAGTGCTTGTAAGTAGCTTAAGGCACTTTCAAAGGAAAGTGATTTTCTCTGAAAGGACAGCATTTAGAAAGTGAAGCAACACTCCATTCACTTCGCACATTGAATTGAAGTGTTGGAACAGACTGCTTCTCTTTCAGAGAAACGCATGTGAGTTTCTGGTGAATGCTTGTAAGTAGCTTAAGGCACTTTCAAAGGAAAGTGATTTTCTCTGAAAGGACAGCATTTAGAAAGTGAGGAAACACTCCATTCACTTCACACAGTGAATTGAAGTGTTGGAACAGACTGCTTCTCTTTCAGAGAAACGCATGTGAGTTTCTTCATAATGCTTGCAAGTAGCTTAAGGCACTTTCAAAGGAAAGTGATTTTCTCTGATTGGACAGCATTTAGAAAGTGAAGCAACACTCCATTCCCTTCGTGCAGTGAATTGAAGTGTTGGAACAGAGTGCTTCTCTTTCATAGAAACGCATTAGTGTTTCTTGTGAATGCTTGCAAGTTGCTTAAGGCACTTTCAAAGGAAAGTGATTTTCTCTGAAAGGACAGCATTTAGAAAGTGAAGCAACACTCCATTCACTTTGTACAGTGAATTGAAGTGTTGGAACAGACTGCTTCTCTTTCAGAGAAATGCATGTGAGTTTCTGTTGAATGCTTGTAAGTAGCTTAAGGCTCTTTCAAAGGAAAGTGATTTTCTCAAAAAGGACAGCATTTAGAAAGTAAAGCAACACTCCATTCCCTTCGTGCAATGAATTGAAGTGTTGGAGCAGACTGCTTCTCTTTTATAGAAACGCATTAGTGTTTCTTGTGAATGCTTGCAAGTAGCTTAAGGCACTTTCAAAGGAAAGTGATTTTCTCTGAAAGGACAGCATTTAGAAAGTGAAGCAACACTCCATTCACTTCGCACAGAGAATTGAAGTGTTGGAACCGATTGCTTCTCTTTCAGAGAAACGCATGTGAGTTTCTGGTGAATGCTTGTAAGTAGCTTAAGGCACTTTCAAAGGAAAGTGATTTTCTCTGAAAGGACAGCATTTAGAAGTTGAGGCAACACTCCATTCACTTTGCACAGTGAATTGAAGTGTTGGAACAGACTGCTTCTCTTTCAGAGAAACGCATGTGAGTTTCTTCCTAATGCTTGCAAGTAGCTTAAGGCACTTTCAAAGGAAAGTGATTTTCTCTGATTGGACAGCATTTAGAAAGTGAAGCAACACTCCATTCCCTTCGTGCAGTGAGTTGAAGTGTTGGAACAGAGTGCTTCTCTTTCATAGAAACGCATTAGTGTTTCTTGTGAATGCTTGCAAGTTGCTTAAGGCACTTTCAAAGGAAAGTGATTTTCTCTGAAAGGACAGCATTTAGAAAGTGAAGCAACACTCCATTCACTTTGTACAGTGAATTGAAGTGTTGGAACAGACTGCTTCTCTTTCAGAGAAATGCATGTGAGTTTCTGTTGAATGCTTGTAAGTAGCTTAAGGCTCTTTCAAAGGAAAGTGATTTTCTCTAAAAGGACAGCATTTAGAAAGTTAAGCAACACTGCATTCCCTTCGTGCAATGAATTGAAGTGTTGGAACAGACTGCTTCTCTTTCATAGAAACGCATTAGTGTTTCTTGTGAATGCTTGCAAGTAGCTTAAGGCACTTTCAAAGGAAAGTGATTTTCTCTGAAAGGACAGCATTTAGAAAGTGAAGCAACACTCCATTCACTTCGCACAGAGAATTGAAGTGTTGGAACAGATTGCTTCTCTTTCAGAGAAATGCATGTGAGTTTCTGTTGAATGCTTGTAAATAGCTTTAGGCACATTCAAAGAAAAGGGATTTTCTCTGAAAGGACAGCATTTAGAAAGTGAAGCAACACTCCACTCACTTCGCACAGTGAAATGAAGTGTTTTAACAGACTGCTTCTCTTTCAGAGAAACGCATGTGAGTTTCTGGTGAATGCTTGTAAGTAGCTTAAGGCACTTTCAAAGGAAAGTGATTTTCTCTGAAAGGACAGCATTTAGAAAGTGAAGCAACACTCCATTCCCTTCGTGCAGTGAATTGAAGTATTGGAACAGAGTGCTTCTCTTTCATATAAACGCATTAGTGTTTCTTGTGAATGCTTGCAAGTTGCTTAAGGCACTTTCAAAGGAAAGTGATTTTCTCTGATTGGACAGCATTTAGAAAGTGAAGCAACACTCCATTCACTTCGCACAGTGAATTGAAGTGTTGGAACAGACTGCTTCTCTTTAAGAGAAACGCATGTGAGTTTTTTGTGAATGCTTGAAAGTAGTTTAAGGCACTTTCAAAGCAAAGTGATTTTCTCTGAAAGGACAGCATTTAGAAAGTGAAGCAACACTCCATTCCCTTCGTGCAGTGAATTGAAGTGTTGGAACAGAGTGCTTCTCTTTCATAGAAACGCATTAGTGTTTCTTGTGAATGCTTGCAAGTTGCTTAAGGCACTTTCAAAGGAAAGTGATTTTCTCTGAAAGGACACCATTTAGAAAGTGAAGCAACACTCCATTCACTTTGTACAGTGAATTGAAGTGTTGGAACAGACTGCTTCTCTTTCAGAGAAATGCATGTGAGTTTCTGTTGAATGCTTGTAAGTAGCTTAAGGAGCTTTCAAAGGAAAGTGATTTTCTCTGAAAGGACAGCATTTAGAAAGTAAAGCAACACTCCATTCCCTTCGCGCAATGAATTGAAGAGTTGGAACAGACTGCTTCTCTTTCATAGAAACGCATTAGTGTTTCTTGTGAATGCTTGCAAGTAGCTTAAGGCACTTTCAAAGGAAAGTGATTTTCTCTGAAAGGACATCATTTAGAAAGTGAAGCAACACTCCATTCACTTCACACAGAGAATTGAAGTGTTGGAACAGATTGCTTCTCTTTCAGAGAAATGCATGTGAGTTTCTGTTGAATGCTTGTAAATAGCTTAAGGGACATTCAAAGAAAAGGGATTTTCTCTGAAAGGACAGCATTTCGAAAGTGAAGCAACACTCCATTCACTTCGCACAGTGAATTGAAGTGTTGGAACAGACTGCTTCTCTTTCAGAGAAACGCATGTGAGTTTCTGGTGAATGCTTGTAAGTAGCTTAAGGCACTTTCAAAGGAAAGTGATTTTCTCTGAAAGGACAGCATTTAGAAAGTGAAGCAACACTCCATTCCCTTCGTGCAGTGAATTGAAGTGTTGGAACAGAGTGCTTCTCTTTCGTATAAACGCATTAGTGTTTCTTGTGAATGCTTGCAAGTTGCTTAAGGCACTTTCAAAGGAAAGTGATTTTCTCTGAAAGGACATAATTTAGAAAGTGAAGCAACACTCCATTCACTTCGCACAGTGAATTGAAGTGTTGGAACAGACTGCTTCTCTTTCAGAGAAATGCATGTGAGTTTCTGTTGAATGCTTGTAAGTAGCTTAAGGCACTTTCAAAGGAAAGTGATTTTCTCTGAAAGGACAGCATTTAGAAAGTGAGGCAACACTCCATTCACTTCGCACAGTGAATTGAAGTGTTGGAACAGACTGCTTCTCTTTCAGAGAAACGCATGTGAGTTTCTTCCTAATGCTTGCAAGTAGCTTAAGGCACTTTCAAAGGAAAGTGATTTTCTCTGAAAGGACAGCATTTAGAAAGTGAAGCAACACTCCATTCACTTCGCACAGTGAATTGAAGTGTTGGAACCGACTGCTTCTCTTTCAGAGAAACGCATGTGAGTTTCTAGTGAATGCTTGTAAGTAGCTTAAGGCACTTTCAAAGGAAAGTGAGTTTCTCTGAAAGGACAGCATTTAGAAAGTGAAGCAAAACTCCATTCCCTTCGTGCAGTGAATTGAAGTGTTGGAACAGAGTACTTCTCTTTCATATAAACGCATTAGTGTTTCTTGTGAATGCTTGCAAGTTGCTTAAGGCACTTTCAAAGGAAAGTGATTTTCTCTGAAAGGACAGCATTTAGAAAGTGAAGCAACACTCCATTCACTTCGCACAGTGAATTGAAGTGTTGGACCAGACTGCTTCTCTTTCAGAGAAATGCATGTGAGTTTCTGTTGAGTGCTTGTAAGTAGCTTAAGGCACTTTCAAAGGAAAGTGATTTTCTCTGAAAGGACAGCATTTAGAAAGTGAAGCAACACTCCATTCACTTCGCACATTGAATTGAAGTGTTGGAACAGACTGCTTCTCTTTCAGAGAAACGCATGTGAGTTTCTGGTGAATGCTTGTAAGTAGCTTAAGGCACTTTCAAAGGAAAGTGATTTTCTCTGAAAGGACAGCATTTAGAAAGTGAGGAAACACTCCATTCACTTCACACAGTGAATTGAAGTGTTGGAACAGACTGCTTCTCTTTCAGAGAAACGCATGTGAGTTTCTTCATAATGCTTGCAAGTAGCTTAAGGCACTTTCAAAGGAAAGTGATTTTCTCTGATTGGACAGCATTTAGAAAGTGAAGCAACACTCCATTCCCTTCGTGCAGTGAATTGAAGTGTTGGAACAGAGTGCTTCTCTTTCATAGAAACGCATTAGTGTTTCTTGTGAATGCTTGCAAGTTGCTTAAGGCACTTTCAAAGGAAAGTGATTTTCTCTGAAAGGACAGCATTTAGAAAGTGAAGCAACACTCCATTCACTTTGTACAGTGAATTGAAGTGTTGGAACAGACTGCTTCTCTTTCAGAGAAATGCATGTGAGTTTCTGTTGAATGCTTGTAAGTAGCTTAAGGCTCTTTCAAAGGAAAGTGATTTTCTCAAAAAGGACAGCATTTAGAAAGTAAAGCAACACTCCATTCCCTTCGTGCAATGAATTGAAGTGTTGGAGCAGACTGCTTCTCTTTTATAGAAACGCATTAGTGTTTCTTGTGAATGCTTGCAAGTAGCTTAAGGCACTTTCAAAGGAAAGTGATTTTCTCTGAAAGGACAGCATTTAGAAAGTGAAGCAACACTCCATTCACTTCGCACAGAGAATTGAAGTGTTGGAACCGATTGCTTCTCTTTCAGAGAAACGCATGTGAGTTTCTGGTGAATGCTTGTAAGTAGCTTAAGGCACTTTCAAAGGAAAGTGATTTTCTCTGAAAGGACAGCATTTAGAAGTTGAGGCAACACTCCATTCACTTTGCACAGTGAATTGAAGTGTTGGAACAGACTGCTTCTCTTTCAGAGAAACGCATGTGAGTTTCTTCCTAATGCTTGCAAGTAGCTTAAGGCACTTTCAAAGGAAAGTGATTTTCTCTGAAAGGACAGCATTTAGAAAGTGAAGCAACACTCCATTCACTTCGCACAGTGAATTGAAGTGTTGGAACCGACTGCTTCTCTTTCAGAGAAACGCATGTGAGTTTCTAGTGAATGCTTGTAAGTAGCTTAAGGCACTTTCAAAGGAAAGTGAGTTTCTCTGAAAGGACAGCATTTAGAAAGTGAAGCAAAACTCCATTCCCTTCGTGCAGTGAATTGAAGTGTTGGAACAGAGTACTTCTCTTTCATATAAACGCATTAGTGTTTCTTGTGAATGCTTGCAAGTTGCTTAAGGCACTTTCAAAGGAAAGTGATTTTCTCTGAAAGGACAGCATTTAGAAAGTGAAGCAACACTCCATTCACTTCGCACAGTGAATTGAAGTGTTGGACCAGACTGCTTCTCTTTCAGAGAAATGCATGTGAGTTTCTGTTGAGTGCTTGTAAGTAGCTTAAGGCACTTTCAAAGGAAAGTGATTTTCTCTGAAAGGACAGCATTTAGAAAGTGAAGCAACACTCCATTCACTTCGCACATTGAATTGAAGTGTTGGAACAGACTGCTTCTCTTTCAGAGAAACGCATGTGAGTTTCTGGTGAATGCTTGTAAGTAGCTTAAGGCACTTTCAAAGGAAAGTGATTTTCTCTGAAAGGACAGCATTTAGAAAGTGAGGAAACACTCCATTCACTTCACACAGTGAATTGAAGTGTTGGAACAGACTGCTTCTCTTTCAGAGAAACGCATGTGAGTTTCTTCATAATGCTTGCAAGTAGCTTAAGGCACTTTCAAAGGAAAGTGATTTTCTCTGATTGGACAGCATTTAGAAAGTGAAGCAACACTCCATTCCCTTCGTGCAGTGAATTGAAGTGTTGGAACAGAGTGCTTCTCTTTCATAGAAACGCATTAGTGTTTCTTGTGAATGCTTGCAAGTTGCTTAAGGCACTTTCAAAGGAAAGTGATTTTCTCTGAAAGGACAGCATTTAGAAAGTGAAGCAACACTCCATTCACTTTGTACAGTGAATTGAAGTGTTGGAACAGACTGCTTCTCTTTCAGAGAAATGCATGTGAGTTTCTGTTGAATGCTTGTAAGTAGCTTAAGGCTCTTTCAAAGGAAAGTGATTTTCTCAAAAAGGACAGCATTTAGAAAGTAAAGCAACACTCCATTCCCTTCGTGCAATGAATTGAAGTGTTGGAGCAGACTGCTTCTCTTTTATAGAAACGCATTAGTGTTTCTTGTGAATGCTTGCAAGTAGCTTAAGGCACTTTCAAAGGAAAGTGATTTTCTCTGAAAGGACAGCATTTAGAAAGTGAAGCAACACTCCATTCACTTCGCACAGAGAATTGAAGTGTTGGAACCGATTGCTTCTCTTTCAGAGAAACGCATGTGAGTTTCTGGTGAATGCTTGTAAGTAGCTTAAGGCACTTTCAAAGGAAAGTGATTTTCTCTGAAAGGACAGCATTTAGAAGTTGAGGCAACACTCCATTCACTTTGCACAGTGAATTGAAGTGTTGGAACAGACTGCTTCTCTTTCAGAGAAACGCATGTGAGTTTCTTCCTAATGCTTGCAAGTAGCTTAAGGCACTTTCAAAGGAAAGTGATTTTCTCTGATTGGACAGCATTTAGAAAGTGAAGCAACACTCCATTCCCTTCGTGCAGTGAGTTGAAGTGTTGGAACAGAGTGCTTCTCTTTCATAGAAACGCATTAGTGTTTCTTGTGAATGCTTGCAAGTTGCTTAAGGCACTTTCAAAGGAAAGTGATTTTCTCTGAAAGGACAGCATTTAGAAAGTGAAGCAACACTCCATTCACTTTGAACAGTGAATTGAAGTGTTGGAACAGACTGCTTCTCTTTCAGAGAAATGCATGTGAGTTTCTGTTGAATGCTTGTAAGTAGCTTAAGGCTCTTTCAAAGGAAAGTGATTTTCTCTAAAAGGACAGCATTTAGAAAGTTAAGCAACACTGCATTCCCTTCGTGCAATGAATTGAAGTGTTGGAACAGACTGCTTCTCTTTCATAGAAACGCATTAGTGTTTCTTGTGAATGCTTGCAAGTAGCTTAAGGCACTTTCAAAGGAAAGTGATTTTCTCTGAAAGGACAGCATTTAGAAAGTGAAGCAACACTCCATTCACTTCGCACAGAGAATTGAAGTGTTGGAACAGATTGCTTCTCTTTCAGAGAAATGCATGTGAGTTTCTGTTGAATGCTTGTAAATAGCTTAAGGGACATTCAAAGAAAAGGGATTTTCTCTGAAAGGACAGCATTTCGAAAGTGAAGCAACACTCCATTCACTTCGCACAGTGAATTGAAGTGTTTTAACAGACTGCTTCTCTTTCAGAGAAACGCATGTGAGTTTCTGGTGAATGCTTGTAAGTAGCTTAAGGCACTTTCAAAGGAAAGTGATTTTCTCTGAAAGGACAGCATTTAGAAAGTGAAGCAACACTCCATTCCCTTCGTGCAGTGAATTGAAGTGTTGGAACAGAGTGCTTCTCTTTCGTATAAACGCATTAGTGTTTCTTGTGAATGCTTGCAAGTTGCTTAAGGCACTTTCAAAGGAAAGTGATTTTCTCTGAAAGGACATAATTTAGAAAGTGAAGCAACACTCCATTCACTTCGCACAGTGAATTGAAGTGTTGGAACAGACTGCTTCTCTTTCAGAGAAATGCATGTGAGTTTCTGTTGAATGCTTGTAAGTAGCTTAAGGCACTTTCAAAGGAAAGTGATTTTCTCTGAAAGGACAGCATTTAGAAAGTGAGGCAACACTCCATTCACTTCGCACAGTGAATTGAAGTGTTGGAACAGACTGCTTCTCTTTCAGAGAAACGCATGTGAGTTTCTTCCTAATGCTTGCAAGTAGCTTAAGGCACTTTCAAAGGAAAGTGATTTTCTCTGAAAGGACAGCATTTAGAAAGTGAAGCAACACTCCATTCACTTCGCACAGTGAATTGAAGTGTTGGAACCGACTGCTTCTCTTTCAGAGAAACGCATGTGAGTTTCTAGTGAATGCTTGTAAGTAGCTTAAGGCACTTTCAAAGGAAAGTGATTTTCTCTGAAAGGACAGCATTTAGAAAGTGAAGCAAAACTCCATTCCCTTCGTGCAGTGAATTGAAGTGTTGGAACAGAGTACTTCTCTTTCATATAAACGCATTAGTGTTTCTTGTGAATGCTTGCAAGTTGCTTAAGGCACTTTCAAAGGAAAGTGATTTTCTCTGAAAGGACAGCATTTAGAAAGTGAAGCAACACTCCATTCACTTCGCACAGTGAATTGAAGTGTTGGACCAGACTGCTTCTCTTTCAGAGAAATGCATGTGAGTTTCTGTTGAGTGCTTGTAAGTAGCTTAAGGCACTTTCAAAGGAAAGTGATTTTCTCTGAAAGGACAGCATTTAGAAAGTGAAGCAACACTCCATTCACTTCGCACATTGAATTGAAGTGTTGGAACAGACTGCTTCTCTTTCAGAGAAACGCATGTGAGTTTCTGGTGAATGCTTGTAAGTAGCTTAAGGCACTTTCAAAGGAAAGTGATTTTCTCTGAAAGGACAGCATTTAGAAAGTGAGGAAACACTCCATTCACTTCACACAGTGAATTGAAGTGTTGGAACAGACTGCTTCTCTTTCAGAGAAACGCATGTGAGTTTCTTCATAATGCTTGCAAGTAGCTTAAGGCACTTTCAAAGGAAAGTGATTTTCTCTGATTGGACAGCATTTAGAAAGTGAAGCAACACTCCATTCCCTTCGTGCAGTGAATTGAAGTGTTGGAACAGAGTGCTTCTCTTTCATAGAAACGCATTAGTGTTTCTTGTGAATGCTTGCAAGTTGCTTAAGGCACTTTCAAAGGAAAGTGATTTTCTCTGAAAGGACAGCATTTAGAAAGTGAAGCAACACTCCATTCACTTTGTACAGTGAATTGAAGTGTTGGAACAGACTGCTTCTCTTTCAGAGAAATGCATGTGAGTTTCTGTTGAATGCTTGTAAGTAGCTTAAGGCTCTTTCAAAGGAAAGTGATTTTCTCAAAAAGGACAGCATTTAGAAAGTAAAGCAACACTCCATTCCCTTCGTGCAATGAATTGAAGTGTTGGAGCAGACTGCTTCTCTTTTATAGAAACGCATTAGTGTTTCTTGTGAATGCTTGCAAGTAGCTTAAGGCACTTTCAAAGGAAAGTGATTTTCTCTGAAAGGACAGCATTTAGAAAGTGAAGCAACACTCCATTCACTTCGCACAGAGAATTGAAGTGTTGGAACCGATTGCTTCTCTTTCAGAGAAACGCATGTGAGTTTCTGGTGAATGCTTGTAAGTAGCTTAAGGCACTTTCAAAGGAAAGTGATTTTCTCTGAAAGGACAGCATTTAGAAGTTGAGGCAACACTCCATTCACTTTGCACAGTGAATTGAAGTGTTGGAACAGACTGCTTCTCTTTCAGAGAAACGCATGTGAGTTTCTTCCTAATGCTTGCAAGTAGCTTAAGGCACTTTCAAAGGAAAGTGATTTTCTCTGAAAGGACAGCATTTAGAAAGTGAAGCAACACTCCATTCACTTCGCACAGTGAATTGAAGTGTTGGAACCGACTGCTTCTCTTTCAGAGAAACGCATGTGAGTTTCTAGTGAATGCTTGTAAGTAGCTTAAGGCACTTTCAAAGGAAAGTGAGTTTCTCTGAAAGGACAGCATTTAGAAAGTGAAGCAAAACTCCATTCCCTTCGTGCAGTGAATTGAAGTGTTGGAACAGAGTACTTCTCTTTCATATAAACGCATTAGTGTTTCTTGTGAATGCTTGCAAGTTGCTTAAGGCACTTTCAAAGGAAAGTGATTTTCTCTGAAAGGACAGCATTTAGAAAGTGAAGCAACACTCCATTCACTTCGCACAGTGAATTGAAGTGTTGGACCAGACTGCTTCTCTTTCAGAGAAATGCATGTGAGTTTCTGTTGAGTGCTTGTAAGTAGCTTAAGGCACTTTCAAAGGAAAGTGATTTTCTCTGAAAGGACAGCATTTAGAAAGTGAAGCAACACTCCATTCACTTCGCACATTGAATTGAAGTGTTGGAACAGACTGCTTCTCTTTCAGAGAAACGCATGTGAGTTTCTGGTGAATGCTTGTAAGTAGCTTAAGGCACTTTCAAAGGAAAGTGATTTTCTCTGAAAGGACAGCATTTAGAAAGTGAGGAAACACTCCATTCACTTCACACAGTGAATTGAAGTGTTGGAACAGACTGCTTCTCTTTCAGAGAAACGCATGTGAGTTTCTTCATAATGCTTGCAAGTAGCTTAAGGCACTTTCAAAGGAAAGTGATTTTCTCTGATTGGACAGCATTTAGAAAGTGAAGCAACACTCCATTCCCTTCGTGCAGTGAATTGAAGTGTTGGAACAGAGTGCTTCTCTTTCATAGAAACGCATTAGTGTTTCTTGTGAATGCTTGCAAGTTGCTTAAGGCACTTTCAAAGGAAAGTGATTTTCTCTGAAAGGACAGCATTTAGAAAGTGAAGCAACACTCCATTCACTTTGTACAGTGAATTGAAGTGTTGGAACAGACTGCTTCTCTTTCAGAGAAATGCATGTGAGTTTCTGTTGAATGCTTGTAAGTAGCTTAAGGCTCTTTCAAAGGAAAGTGATTTTCTCAAAAAGGACAGCATTTAGAAAGTAAAGCAACACTCCATTCCCTTCGTGCAATGAATTGAAGTGTTGGAGCAGACTGCTTCTCTTTTATAGAAACGCATTAGTGTTTCTTGTGAATGCTTGCAAGTAGCTTAAGGCACTTTCAAAGGAAAGTGATTTTCTCTGAAAGGACAGCATTTAGAAAGTGAAGCAACACTCCATTCACTTCGCACAGAGAATTGAAGTGTTGGAACCGATTGCTTCTCTTTCAGAGAAACGCATGTGAGTTTCTGGTGAATGCTTGTAAGTAGCTTAAGGCACTTTCAAAGGAAAGTGATTTTCTCTGAAAGGACAGCATTTAGAAGTTGAGGCAACACTCCATTCACTTTGCACAGTGAATTGAAGTGTTGGAACAGACTGCTTCTCTTTCAGAGAAACGCATGTGAGTTTCTTCCTAATGCTTGCAAGTAGCTTAAGGCACTTTCAAAGGAAAGTGATTTTCTCTGATTGGACAGCATTTAGAAAGTGAAGCAACACTCCATTCCCTTCGTGCAGTGAGTTGAAGTGTTGGAACAGAGTGCTTCTCTTTCATAGAAACGCATTAGTGTTTCTTGTGAATGCTTGCAAGTTGCTTAAGGCACTTTCAAAGGAAAGTGATTTTCTCTGAAAGGACAGCATTTAGAAAGTGAAGCAACACTCCATTCACTTTGAACAGTGAATTGAAGTGTTGGAACAGACTGCTTCTCTTTCAGAGAAATGCATGTGAGTTTCTGTTGAATGCTTGTAAGTAGCTTAAGGCTCTTTCAAAGGAAAGTGATTTTCTCTAAAAGGACAGCATTTAGAAAGTTAAGCAACACTGCATTCCCTTCGTGCAATGAATTGAAGTGTTGGAACAGACTGCTTCTCTTTCATAGAAACGCATTAGTGTTTCTTGTGAATGCTTGCAAGTAGCTTAAGGCACTTTCAAAGGAAAGTGATTTTCTCTGAAAGGACAGCATTTAGAAAGTGAAGCAACACTCCATTCACTTCGCACAGAGAATTGAAGTGTTGGAACAGATTGCTTCTCTTTCAGAGAAATGCATGTGAGTTTCTGTTGAATGCTTGTAAATAGCTTTAGGCACATTCAAAGAAAAGGGATTTTCTCTGAAAGGACAGCATTTAGAAAGTGAAGCAACACTCCATTCACTTCGCACAGTGAATTGAAGTGTTTTAACAGACTGCTTCTCTTTCAGAGAAACGCATGTGAGTTTCTGGTGAATGCTTGTAAGTAGCTTAAGGCACTTTCAAAGGAAAGTGATTTTCTCTGAAAGGACAGCATTTAGAAAGTGAAGCAACACTCCATTCCCTTCGTGCAGTGAATTGAAGTGTTGGAACAGAGTGCTTCTCTTTCATATAAACGCATTAGTGTTTCTTGTGAATGCTTGCAAGTTGCTTAAGGCACTTTCAAAGGAAAGTGATTTTCTCTGAAAGGACATAATTTAGAAAGTGAAGCAACACTCCATTCACTTCGCACAGTGAATTGAAGTGTTGGAACAGACTGCTTCTCTTTCAGAGAAATGCATGTGAGTTTCTGTTGAATGCTTGTAAGTAGCTTAAGGCACTTTCAAAGGAAAGTGATTTTCTCTGAAAGGACAGCATTTAGAAAGTGAGGCAACACTCCATTCACTTCGCACAGTGAATTGAAGTGTTGGAACAGACTGCTTCTCTTTCAGAGAAACGCATGTGAGTTTCTTCCTAATGCTTGCAAGTAGCTTAAGGCACTTTCAAAGGAAAGTGATTTTCTCTGAAAGGACAGCATTTAGAAAGTGAAGCAACACTCCATTCACTTCGCACAGTGAATTGAAGTGTTGGAACCGACTGCTTCTCTTTCAGAGAAACGCATGTGAGTTTCTAGTGAATGCTTGTAAGTAGCTTAAGGCACTTTCAAAGGAAAGTGATTTTCTCTGAAAGGACAGCATTTAGAAAGTGAAGCAAAACTCCATTCCCTTCGTGCAGTGAATTGAAGTGTTGGAACAGAGTACTTCTCTTTCATATAAACGCATTAGTGTTTCTTGTGAATGCTTGCAAGTTGCTTAAGGCACTTTCAAAGGAAAGTGATTTTCTCTGAAAGGACAGCATTTAGAAAGTGAAGCAACACTCCATTCACTTCGCACAGTGAATTGAAGTGTTGGACCAGACTGCTTCTCTTTCAGAGAAATGCATGTGAGTTTCTGTTGAGTGCTTGTAAGTAGCTTAAGGCACTTTCAAAGGAAAGTGATTTTCTCTGAAAGGACAGCATTTAGAAAGTGAAGCAACACTCCATTCACTTCGCACATTGAATTGAAGTGTTGGAACAGACTGCTTCTCTTTCAGAGAAACGCATGTGAGTTTCTGGTGAATGCTTGTAAGTAGCTTAAGGCACTTTCAAAGGAAAGTGATTTTCTCTGAAAGGACAGCATTTAGAAAGTGAGGAAACACTCCATTCACTTCACACAGTGAATTGAAGTGTTGGAACAGACTGCTTCTCTTTCAGAGAAACGCATGTGAGTTTCTTCATAATGCTTGCAAGTAGCTTAAGGCACTTTCAAAGGAAAGTGATTTTCTCTGATTGGACAGCATTTAGAAAGTGAAGCAACACTCCATTCCGTTCGTGCAGTGAATTGAAGTGTTGGAACAGAGTGCTTCTCTTTCATGGAAACGCATTAGTGTTTCTTGTGAATGCTTGCAAGTTGCTTAAGGCACTTTCAAAGGAAAGTGATTTTCTCTGAAAGGACAGCATTTAGAAAGTGAAGCAACACTCCATTCACTTTGTACAGTGAATTGAAGTGTTGGAACAGACTGCTTCTCTTTCAGAGAAATGCATATGAGTTTCTGTTGAATGCTTGTAAGTAGCTTAAGGCTCTTTCAAAGGAAAGTGATTTTCTCAAAAAGGACAGCATTTAGAAAGTAAAGCAACACTCCATTCCCTTCGTGCAATGAATTGAAGTGTTGGAGCAGACTGCTTCTCTTTTATAGAAACGCATTAGTGTTTCTTGTGAATGCTTGCAAGTAGCTTAAGGCACTTTCAAAGGAAAGTGATTTTCTCTGAAAGGACAGCATTTAGAAAGTGAAGCAACACTCCATTCACTTCGCACAGAGAATTGAAGTGTTGGAACCGATTGCTTCTCTTTCAGAGAAATGCATGTGAGTTTCTGTTGAATGCTTGTAAGTAGCTTAAGGCACATTCAAAGGAAAGGGATTTTCTCGTAAAGGACAGCATTTAGAAAGTGAAGCAACACTCCATTCACTTCGCACAGTGAATTGAAGTGTTGGAACAGATTGCTTCTCTTTCAGAGAAACGCATGTGAGTTTTTTGTGAATGCTTGAAAGTAGTTTAAGAAACTTTCAATGGAAAGTGATTTTCTCTGAAAGGACAGCATTTAGAAAGTGAGGCAACACTCCATTCACTTCGCACAGTGAATTGAAGTGTTGGAACGAACTGCTTCTCTTTCAGAGAAACGCATGTGAGTTTCTGGTGAAAGCTTGTAGGAAGCTTAAGGCACTTTCAAAGGAAAGTGATTTTCTCTGAAAGGACAGAATTTAGAAAGTGATGCAACACTCCATTCATTTCGCACAGTGAATTGAAGTGTTGGAACAGACTGTTTCTCTTTCAGAGAAACGCATGTGAGTTTCTTCCTAATGCTTGCAAGTAGCTTAAGGCACTTTCAAAGGAAAGTTTCTCTGATTGGAGAGCATTTAGAAAGTGAAGCAACACTCCATTCACTTCGCACAGTGAATTTAAGTGTTGGAACAGACTGCTTCTCTTTCAGAGAAACGCATGTGAGTTTCTGGTGAATGTTTGTAAGTAGCTTAAGGCACTTTCAAAGGAAAGTGATTTTCTCTGAAAGAACAGCATTTAGAAAGTGAAGCAACACTCCATTCACTTCGCACAGTGAATTGAAGTGTTGGAACAGACTGCTTCTCTATCAGAGAAACGCATGTGAGATTCTGTTAAATGCTTGTAAGTAGCTTAAGGCACTTTCAAAGGAAAGTGATTTTCTCTGAAAGGACAGCATTTAGAAAGTGAGGCAACACTCTATTCACTTCACACAGTGAATTGAAGTGTTGGAACAGACTGCTTCTCTTTCAGAGAAACGCATGTGAGTTTCTTCCTAATGCTTGCAAGTAGCTTAAGGCACTATCAAAGGAAAGTGATTTTCTCTGAAAGGACAGCATTTAGAAAGTGAAGCAACACTCCATTCACTTCACACAGTGAATTGAAGTGTTGGAACAGACTGCTTCTCTTTCAGAGAAGCGCATGTGAGTTTTTTGTGAATGCTTGAAAGTAGTTTAAGGCACTTTCAAAGGAAAGTGATTTTCTCTGAAAGGACAGCATTTAGAAAGTGAGGCAACACTCCATTCACTTCGTGCAGAGAATTGAAGTGTTGGAACAGACTGCTTCTCTTTCAGAGAAACGCATGTGAGTTTCTTCCTAATGCTTGCAAGTAGCTTAAGACACTTTCAAAGGAAAGTGATTTTCTCTGAAAGGACAGCATTTAGAAAGTGAAGCAACACTCCATTCACTTCGCACAGTGAATTGAAGTGTTGGAACTGACTGCTTCTCTTTCAGAGAAACGCATGTGAGTTTCTGGTGAATGCTTGTAAGAAGCTTAAGGCACTTTCAAAGGAAAGTGATTTTCTCTGAAAGGACAGCATTTAGAAAGTGAAGCAACACTCCATTCACTTCGTGCAGTGAATTGAAGTGTTGGAATAGAGTGCTTCTCTTTCATAGAAACGCATTAGTGTTTCTTGTGAATGCTTGCAAGTTGCTTAAGGCACTTTCAAAGGAAAGTGATTTTCTCTGAAAGGACATAATTTAGAAAGTGAAGCAACACTCCATTCACTTCGCACAGTGAATTGAAGTGTTGGAACAGACTGCTTCTCTTTCAGAGAAATGCATGTGAGTTTCTGTTGAATGCTTATAAGTAGCTTAAGGCACTTTCAAAGGAAAGTGATTTTCTCTGAAAGGACAGCATTTAGAAAGTGAAGCAACACTCCATTCACTTCGCACAGTGAATTGAAGTGTTGGAACAGACTGCTTCACTTTCAGAGAAACGCATGTGAGTCTGTTGAATGCTTGTAAGTAGCTTAAGGCACTTTCAAAGGAAAGTGATTTTCTCTGAGAGAACAGCATTTGGAAAGTGAGGCAACACTCCATTCACTTCACACAGTGAATTGAAGTGTTGGAACAGACTGCTTCTCTTTCAGAGAAACGCATGTGAGTTTCTTCCTAATGCTTGCAAGTAGCTTAAGGCACTTTCAAAGGAAAGTGATTTTCTCAGAAAGGACAGCATTTAGAAAGTGAAGCAACACTCCATTCACTTCGCGCAGTGAATTGAAGTGTTGGAACAGACTGCTTCTCTTTCATAGAAACGCATTAGTGTTTCTTGTGAATGCTTGCAAGTAGCTTAAGGCACTTTCAAAGAAAAGTGATTTTCTCTGAAAGGACAGCATTTAGAAAGTAAAGCAACACTCCATTCACTTCGCACCGTGAATTGAAGTGTTGGAACAGACTGCGTCTCATTCAGAGAAACGCATGTGAGTTTCTGGTGAATGCTTGTAAGTAGCTTAAGGCACTTTCAAAGGAAAGTGATTTTCTCTGAAAGGACAGCATTTAGAAAGTGAAGCAACACTCCATTCACTTCGAACAGTGAATTGAAGTGTTGGAACAGACTGCTTCCCTTTCAGAGAAATGCATGTGAGTTTCTGTTGAATGCTTGTAAGTAGCTTAAGGCACTTTCAAAGGAAAGTGATTTTCTCTGAAAGGACAGCATTTAGAAAGTGAGGCAACACTCCACTCACTTCACACAGTGAATTGAAGTGTTGGAACAGACTGCTTCTCTTTCAGAGAAACGCATGTGAGTTTCTTCCTAATGCTTGCAAGTAGCTTAAGGCACTTTCAAAAGAAAGTGATTTTCTCTGAAAGACAGCATTTAGAAAGTGAAGCAACACTCCATTCACTTCACACAGTGAATTGAAGTGTTGGAACAGACTGCTTCTCTTTCAGAGAAACGCATGTGAGTTTCTTCCTAATGCTTGCAAGTAGCTTAAGGCACTTTCAAAGGAAAGTGATTTTCTTTGAAAGGACAGCATTTAGGAAGTGATGCAACACTCCATTCACTTCGCACAGTGAATTGAAGTGTTGGAACAGACTGCTTCTCTTTCAGAGAAATGCATGTGAGTTTCTGTTGAATGCTTGTAAGTAGCTTAAGGCACTTTCAAAGGAAAGTGATTTTCTCTGAAAGGACAGCATTTAGAAAGTGAAGCAACACTCCATTCACTTCGCACATTGAATTGAAGTGTTGGAACAGACTGCTTCTCTTTCAGAGAAACACATTTGAGTTTCTGTTGAATGCTTGTAAGTAGCTTAAGGCACTTTGAAAGGAAAGTGATTTTCTCTGAAAGGACAGCATTTAGAAAGCGAGGCAACACTCCATTCACTTCACACAGTGAATTGAAGTGTTGGAACAGACTGCTTCTCTTTCAGAGAAACGCATGTGAGTTTCTTCCTAATGCTTGCAAGTAGCTTAAGGCACTTTCAAAGGAAAGTGATTTTCTCTGAAAGGACAGGATTTAGAAAGTGAAGCAACACTCCATTCACTTCGCACAGTGAATTGAAGTGTTGGAACAGACTGCTTCTCTTTCAGAGAAACGCATGTGAGTTTGTTGTGAATTCTTGCAAGTTGCTTAAGGCACTTTCAAAGGAAAGTGATTTTCTCTGAAAGGACAGCATTTAGAAACTGAAGCAACACTCCATTCACTTCGCACAGTGAATTGAAGTGTTTGAAGAGACTGCTTCTCTTTAAGAGAAACGCATGTGAGTTTTTTGTGAATGCTTGAAAGTAGTTTAAGGTACTTTCAAAGGAAAGTGATTTTCTCTGAAAGGACAGCATTTAGAAAGTGAAGCAACACTCCATTCACTTCGCACAGTGAATTGAAGTGTTGGAAAAGACTGCTTCTCTTTCAGAGAAACGCATGTGAGTTTCTGTTGAATGCTTGTAAGTAGCTTAAGGCACTTTCAAAGGAAAGTGATTTTTCTCTGAAAGGACAGCATTTAGAAAGTGAAGCAACACTCCATTCCCTTCGTGCAGTGAATTGAAGTGTTGGAACAGAGTGCTTCTCTTTCATAGAAACGCATTAGTGTTTCTTGTGAATGCTTGCAAGTTGCTTAAGGCACTTTCAAAGGAAAGTGATTTTCTCTGAAAGGACATAATTTAGAAAGTGAAGCAACACTCCATTCACTTCGCACAGTGAATTGAAGTGTTGGAACAGACTGCTTCTCTTTCAGAGAAATGTATGTGAGTTTCTGTTGAATGCTTGTAAGTAGCTTAAGGCACTTTCAAAGGAAAGTGATTTTCTCTGAAAGGACAGCATTTAGAAAGTGAAGCAACACTCCATTCACTTCGCACATTGAATTGAAGTGTTGGAACAGACTGCTTCTCTTTCAGAGAAACGCATTTGAGTTTCTGTTGAATGCTTGTAAGTAGCTTAAGGCACTTTGAAAGGAAAGTGATTTTCTCTGAAAGGACAGCATTTAGAAAGCGAGGCAACACTCCATTCACTTCACACAGTGAATTGAAGTGTTGGAACAGACTGCTTCTCTTTCAGAGAAACGCTTGTGAGTTTCTTCCTAATGCTTGCTAGTAGCTTAAGGCACATTCAAAGGAAAGTGATTTTCTCTGAAAGGACAGGATTTAGAAAGTGAAGCAACACTCCATTCACTTCGCACAGTGAATTGAAGTGTTGGAACAGACTGCTTCTCTTTCAGAGAAACGCATGTGAGTTTCTTCCTAATGCTTGCAAGTAGCTTAAGGCACTTTCAAAGGAAAGTGATTTTCTCTGAAAGGACAGCATTTAGAAAGTGAAGCAACACTCCCTTCACTTCGCACAGTGAATTGAAGTGTTGGAACAGACTGCTTCTCTTTCAGAGAAACGCATGTGAGTTTCTGTTGAATGCTTGCAAGTAGCTTAAGGCACTTTCAAAGGAAAGTGATTTTCTCTGAAAGGACATAATTTAGAAAGTGAAGCAACACTCCATTCACTTTGCACAGAGAAATGAAGTGTTGGAACAGATTGCTTTCTTTCAGAGAAATGCATGTGAGTTTCTGTTGAATGCTTGTAAGTAGCTTAAGGCACATTCAAAGGAAAGGGATTTTCTCTGAAAGGACAGCATTTAGAAAGTGAAGCAACACTATATTCACTTCGCAAACTGAATTGAAGTGTTGGAACAGACTGCTTCTCTTTCAGAGAAACGCATGTGAGTTTTTTGTGAATGCTTGAAAGTAGTTTTGGGCACTTTCAATGGAAAGTGATTTTCTCTGAAAGGACAGCATTTAGAAAGTGAAGCAACACTCCATTCACTTCGCGCAGTGAATTGAAGTGTTGGAACAGACTGCTTCTCTTTCATAGAAACGCATTAGTGTTTCTTGTGAATGCTTGCAAGTAGCTTAAGGCACTTTCAAAGAAAAGTGATTTTCTCTGAAAGGACAGCATTTAGAAAGTAAAGCAACACTCCATTCACTTCGCACAGTGAATTGAAGTGTTGGAACAGACTGCGTCTCATTCAGGGAAACGCATGTGAGTTTCTGGTGAATGCTTGTAAGTAGCTTAAGGCACTTTCAAAGGAAAGTGATTTTCTCTGAAAGGACAGCATTTAGAAAGTGAAGCAACACTCCATTCACTTCGAACAGTGAATTGAAGTGTTGGAACAGACTGCTTCCCTTTCAGAGAAATGCATGTGAGTTTCTGTTGAATGCTTGTAAGTAGCTTAAGGCACTTTCAAAGGAAAGTGATTTTCTCTGAAAGGACAGCATTTAGAAAGTGAGGCAACACTCCACTCACTTCACACAGTGAATTGAAGTGTTGGAACAGACTGCTTCTCTTTCAGAGAAACGCATGTGAGTTTCTTCCTAATGCTTGCAAGTAGCTTAAGGCACTTTCAAAAGAAAGTGATTTTCTCTGAAAGACAGCATTTAGAAAGTGAAGCAACACTCCATTCCCTTCGTGCAGTGAATTGAAGTGTTGGAACAGAGTGCTTCTCTTTCATAGAAACGCATTAGTGTTTCTTGTGAATGCTTGCAAGTTGCTTAAGGCACTTTCAAAGGAAAGTGATTTTCTCTCAAAGGACATAATTTAGAAAGTGAAGCAACACTCCATTCACTTCGCACAGTGAATTGAAGTGTTGGAACAGACTGCTTCTCTTTCAGAGAAATGTATGTGAGTTTCTGTTGAATGCTTGTAAGTAGCTTAAGGCACTTTCAAAGGAAAGTGATTTTCTCTGAAAGGACAGCATTTAGAAAGTGAAGCAACACTCCATTCACTTCGCACATTGAATTGAAGTGTTGGAACAGACTGCTTCTCTTTCAGAGAAACGCATTTGAGTTTCTGTTGAATGCTTGTAAGTAGCTTAAGGCACTTTGAAAGGAAAGTGATTTTCTCTGAAAGGACAGCATTTAGAAAGCGAGGCAACACTCCATTCACTTCACACAGTGAATTGAAGTGTTGGAACAGACTGCTTCTCTTTCAGAGAAACGCATGTGAGTTTCTTCCTAATGCTTGCTAGTAGCTTAAGGCACTTTCAAAGGAAAGTGATTTTCTCTGAAAGGACAGGATTTAGAAAGTGAAGCAACACTCCATTCACTTCGCACAGTGAATTGAAGTGTTGGAACAGACTGCTTCTCTTTCAGAGAAACGCATGTGAGTTTCTTCCTAATGCTTGCAAGTAGCTTAAGGCACTTTCAAAGGAAAGTGATTTTCTCTGAAAGGACAGCATTTAGAAAGTGAAGCAACACTCCCTTCACTTCGCACAGTGAATTGAAGTGTTGGAACAGACTGCTTCTCTTTCAGAGAAACGCATGTGAGTTTCTGTTGAATGCTTGCAAGTAGCTTAAGGCACTTTCAAAGGAAAGTGATTTTCTCTGAAAGGACATAATTTAGAAAGTGAAGCAACACTCCATTCACTTTGCACAGAGAATTGAAGTGTTGGAACAGATTGCTTTTCTTTCAGAGAAATGCATGTGAGTTTCTGTTGAATGCTTGTAAGTAGCTTAAGGCACATTCAAAGGAAAGGGATTTTCTCTGAAAGGACAGCATTTAGAAAGTGAAGCAACACTATATTCACTTCGCAAACTGAATTGAAGTGTTGGAACAGACTGCTTCTCTTTCAGAGAAACGCATGTGAGTTTTTTGTGAATGCTTGAAAGTAGTTTTGGGCACTTTCAATGGAAAGTGATTTTCTCTGAAAGGACAGCATTTAAAAAGTGAGGCAACACTCCATTCACTTCGCACAGTGAATTGAAGTGTTGGAACAGACTGCTTCTCTTTCAGAGAAACGCATGTGAGTTTCTTCCTAATGCTTGCAAGTAGCTTAAGGCACTTTCAAAGGAAAGTGATTTTCTCTCGTAGGACAGCATTTAGAAAGTGAAGCAACACTCCATTCACTTCGCACAGTGAATTGAAGTGTTGGAACAGACTGCTTCTCTTTCATAGAAACGCATTAGTGTTTCTTGTGAATGCTTGCAAGTAGCTTAAGGCACTGTCAAAGGAAAGTGATTTTCTCTGAAAGGACAGCATTTAGAAAGTGAAGCAACACCCCATTCACTTCGCACAGAGAATTGAAGTGTTGGAACAGATTGCATCTCTTTCAGAGAAATGCATGTGAGTTTCTGTTGAATGCTTGTAAGTAGCTTAAGGCACTTTCAAAGGAAAGTGATTTTCTCTGAAAGGACAGCATTTAGAAAGTGAAGCAACACTCCATTCACTTCGCACAGTGAATTGAAGTGTTGGAACAGACTGCTTCTCTTTCAGAGAAATGCATGTGAGTTTCTGTTGAATGCTTGAAAGTAGCTTAAGGCACTTTCAAAGGAAAGTGATTTTCTATGAAAGGACAGCATTTAGAAAGTGAAGCAACACTCCATTCACTTCGCAGATTGAATTGAATTATTGGA
The DNA here is from genome assembly GCF_982192425.1 of Myodes glareolus. Taxonomy (NCBI): domain Eukaryota; kingdom Metazoa; phylum Chordata; class Mammalia; order Rodentia; family Cricetidae; genus Myodes; species Myodes glareolus. The sequence goes on from NW_028263254.1 coordinate 149,161, forward strand.
ACAGACTGCTTCTCTTTCAGAGAAATACATGTGAGTTTCTGGTGAATGCTTGTAAGTAGCTTAAGGCACTTTCTAAGGAAAGTGATTTTCTCTGAAAGGACAGCATTTAGAAAGTGAAGCAACACTCCATTCACTTCGCACAGTGAATTGAAGTGTTGGAACAGACTGCTTCTCTTTCAGAGAAACACATGTGAGTTTCTTGTGAATTCTTGCAAGTTGCTTAAGGCCCTTTCAAAGGAAAGTGATTTTCTCTGAAAAACAGCATTTAGAAACTGAATCAACACTCCATTCGCTTCGCACAGTGAATTGAAGTGTTGGAACAGAATGCTTCTCTTTAAGAGAAACGCATGTGAGTTTTTTGTGAATGCTTGAAAGTAGATTAAGGCACTTTCAAAGGACAGTGATTTTCTCTGAAAGGACAGCATTTAGAAAGTGAAGCAACACTCCATTCACTTCGCACAGTGAATTGAAGTGTTGGAACAGACTGCTTCTCTTTCAGAGAAACGCATGTGAGTTTCTGTTGAATGCTTGTAAGTAGCTTAAGGCACTTTCAAAGGAAAGTGATTTTCTCTGAAAGGACAGCATTTAGAAAGTGAAGCAACACTCCATTCACTTCGCACATTGAATTGAAATATTGGAACAGACTGCTTCTCTTTCAGAGAAACGCATGTGAGTTTCTGTTGAATGCTTGTAAGTAGCTTAAGGCACTTTGAAAGGAAAGTGATTTTCTCTGAAAGGACAGCATTTAGAAAGCGAGGCAACACTCCATTCACTTCACACAGTGAATTGAAGTGTTGGAACAGACTGCTTCTCTTTCAGAGAAACGCATGAGAGTTTCTTCCTAATGCTTGCTAGTAGCCTAAGGCACTTTCAAACGGAAGTGATTTTCTCTGAAAGGACAGGGTTTAGAAACTGAAGCAACACTCCATTCACTTCGCACAGTGAAATGAAGTGTTGGAACAGACTGCTTCTCTTTCAGAGAAACGCATGTGAGTTTCTTCCTAATGCTTGCAAGTAGCTTAAGGCACTTTCAAAGGAAAGTGATTTTCTCTGAAAGGACAGCATTTAGAAAGTGAAGCAACACTCCATTCACTTCGCACAGTGAACTGAAGTGTTGGAACAGACTGCTTCTCTTTCAGAGAAACGCCTGTGAGTTTCTGTTGAATGCTTGTAAGTAGCTTAAGGCACATTCAAAGGAAAGGGATTTTCTCTGAAAGGACAGCATTTAGAAAGTGAAGCAACACTATATTCACTTCGCACACTGAATTGAAGTGTTGGAACAGACTGCTTCTCTTTCAGAGAAACGCATGTGAGTTTTTTGTGAATGATTGAAAGTAGTTTTGGGCACTTTCAATGGAAATTGATTTTCTCTGAAAGGACAGCATTTAGAAAGTGAGGCAACACTCCATTCACTTCGCACAGTGAATTGAATTGTTGGAACAGACTGCTTCTCTTTCAGAGAAATGCATGTGAGTTTCTTCCTAATGCTTGCAAGTAGCTTAAGGCACTTTCAAAGGAAAGTGATTTTCTCTGAAAGGACAGCATTTAGAAAGTGAAGCAACACTCCATTCACTTCGCACAGTGAATTGAAGTGTTGGAACAGACTGCTTCTCTTTCATAGAAACGCATTAATGTTTCTTGTGAATGTTTGCAAGTAGCTTAAGGCACTTTCAAAGGAAAGTGATTTTCTCTGAAAGGACAGCATTTAGAAAGTGAAGCAACACTCCATTCACTTCACACAGAGAATTGAAGTGTTGGAACAGATTGCTTCTCTTTCAGAGAAATGCATGTGAGTTTCTGTTGAATGCTTGTAAGTAGCTTAAGGCACTTTCAAAGGAAAGGGATTTTCTCTGAAAGGACAGCATTTAGAAAGTGAAGCAACACTCCATTCACTTCGCACAGTGAATTGAAGTGTTGGAAGAGACTGCTTCTCTTTCAGAGAAACGCATGTGAGTTTCTGTTGAATGCTTGTAAGTAGCTTAAGGCACTTTCAAAAGAAAGTGATTTTCTCTGAAAGGACAGCATTTAGAAAGTGAGGCAATACTCCATTCACTTCACACAGTGAATTGAAGTGTTGGAACAGACTGCTTCTCTTTCAGAGAAACGCATGTGAGTTTCTACATAATGCTTGCAAGTAGCTTTAGGCACTTTCAAAGGAAAGTGATTTTTTCTGAAAGTACAGCATTTAGAAAGTGAAGCAACACTCCATTCACTTCGCACAGTGAATTGAAGTGTTGGAACAGACTGCTTCTCTTTCAGAGAAATGCATTTGAGTTTCTGTTGAATGCTTGTAAGTAGCTTAAGGCACATTCAAAGGAAAGGGATTTTCTCTGAAAGGACAGCATTTAGAAAGTGAAGCATCACTATATTCACTTCGCACACTGAATTGAAGTGTTGGAACAGACTGCTTCTCTTTCAGAGAAACGCATGTGAGTTTTTTGTGAATGATTGAAAGTAGTTTTGGGCACTTTCAATGGAAATTGATTTTCTCTGAAAGGACAGCATTTAGAAAGTGAGGCAACACTCCATTCACTTCGCACAGTGAATTGAAGTGTTGGAACAGACTGCTTCTCTTTCAGAGAAACGCATGTGAGTTTCTTCCTAATGCTTGCAAGTAGCTTAAGGCACTTTCAAAGGAAAGTGATTTTATCTGAAAGGACAGCATTTAGAAAGTGAAGCAACACTCCATTCACTTCGCACAGATAATTGAAGTGTTGGAACCGATTGCTTCTCTTTCAGAGAAATGCATGTGAGTTTCTGTTGAATGCTTGTAAGTAGCTTAAGGCACTTTCAAAGAAAGTGATTTTCTCTGAAAGGACAGCATTTAGAAAGTGAAGCAACACTCCATTCACTTCGCACAGTGAATTGAAGTGTTGGAACAGACTGCTTCTCTTTCAGAGAAACGCATGTGAGTTTCTGTTGAATGCTTGTAAGTAGCTTAAGGCACTTTCAAAGGAAAGTAATTTTCTCTGAAAGGACAGCATTTAGAAAGTGAGGCAACACTCCATTCACTTCACACAGTGAATTGTAGTGTTGGAACAGACTGCTTCTCTTTCAGAGAAACGCATGTGAGTTTCTACATAATGCTTGCAAGTAGCTTTAGGCACTTTCAAAGGAAAGTGATTTTTTCTGAAAGGACAGCATTTAGAAAGTGAAGCAACACTCCATTCACTTCGCACAGTGAATTGAAGTGTTGGAACAGACTGCTTCTCTTTCAGAGAAATGCATGTGAGTTTCTGTTGAATGCTTGTAAGTAGCTTAAGGCACTTTCAAAGGAAAGTGATTTTCTCTGAAAGGACAGCATTTAGAAAGTGAAGCAACACTCCATTCACTTCGAAGAGTGAATTGAAGTATTGGAACAGACTGCTTCTCTTTCAGAGAAACGCATGTGAGTTTCTGGTGAATGCTTGTAAGTAGCTTAAGGCACTTTCAAAGGAAAGTGATTTTCTCTGAAAGGACAGCATTTAGAAAGTGAAGCAACACTCCATTCACTTCGCACAGTGAATTGAAGTGTTGGAACAGACTGCTTCTCTTTCAGAGAAACGCATGTGAGTTTCTTGTGAATTCTTGCAAGTTGCTTAAGGCACTTTCAAAGGAAAGTGATTTTCTCTGAAAAACAGCACTTAGAAACTGAAGCAACACTCCATTCACTTCGCACAGTGAATTGAAGTGTTGAAACAGAATGCTTCTCTTTAAGAGAAACGCATGTGAGTTTCTTGTGAATGCTTGAAAGTAGTTTAAGGCACTTTCAAAGGAAAGTGATTTTCTCTGAATGGACAGCATTTAGAAAGTGAAGCAACACTCCATTCACTTCGCACAGTGAATTGAAGTTTTGGAACAGACTGCTTCTCTTTCAGAGAAACGCATGTGAGTTTCTGTTGAATGCTTGTAAGTAGCTTAAGGCACTTTCAAAGGAAAGTGATTTTCTCTGAAAGGACAGCATTTAGAAAGTAAAGCAACACTCCATTCCCTTCGTGCAGTGAATTGAAGTGTTGGAACAGAGTGCTTCTCTTTCATAGAAACGCGTTAGTGTTTCTTGTGAATGCTTACAAGTTGCTTAAGGCACTTTCAAAGGAAAGTGATTTTCTCTGAAAGGACATAATTTAGAAAGTGAAGCAACACTCCATTCACTTCGCACATTGAATTGAAGTGTTGGAACAGACTGCTTCTCTTTCATAGAAATGCATGTGAGTTTCTGATGAATGCTTTTAAGTAGCTTAAAAAACTTTCAAAGGAAAGAGATTTTCTCTGAAAGGACAGCATTTAGAAAGTGAAGCAACACTCCATTCACTTCGCACATTGAATTGAAGTGTTGGAACAGACTGCATCTCTTTCAGAGAAACGCATGTGAGTTTCTGTTGAATGCTTGTAAGTAGCATAAGGCACTTTGAAAGGAAAGTGATTTTCTCTGAAAGGACAGCATTTAGAAAGCGAGGCAACACTCCATTCACTTCACACAGTGAATTGAAGTGTTGGAACAGACTGCTTCTCTTTCAGAGAAACGCATGTGAGTTTCTTCCTAATGCTTGCAAGTAGCTTAAGGCACTTTCAAAGGAAAGTGATTTTATCTGAAAGGACAGCATTTAGAAAGTGAAGCAACACTCCATTCACTTCGCACAGAGAATTGAAGTGTTGGAACCGATTGCTTCTCTTTCAGAGAAATGCATGTGAGTTTCTGTTGAATGCTTGTAAGTAGCTTAAGGCACTTTCAAAGGAAAGTGATTTTCTCTGAAAGGACAACATTTAGAAAGTGAAGCAACACTCCATTCACTTCGCACAGTGAATTGAAGTGTTGGAACAGACTGCTTCTCTTTCAGAGAAACGCATGTGAGTTTCTTCCTAATGCTTGCAAGTAGCTTAAGGCACTTTCAAAGGAAAGTGATTTTCTCTGAAAGGACAGCATTTAGAAAGTGAAGCAACACTCCCTTCACTTCGCACAGTGAATTGAAGTGTTGGAACAGACTGCTTCTCTTTCAGAGAAACGCATGTGAGTTTCTGTTGAATGCTTGCAAGTAGCTTAAGGCACTTTCAAAGGAAAGTGATTTTCTCTGAAAGGACATAATTTAGAAAGTGAAGCAACACTCCATTCACTTTGCACAGAGAATTGAAGTGTTGGAACAGATTGCTTTTCTTTCAGAGAAATGCATGTGAGTTTCTGTTGAATGCTTGTAAGTAGCTTAAGGCACATTCAAAGGAAAGGGATTTTCTCTGAAAGGACAGCATTTAGAAAGTGAAGCAACACTATATTCACTTCGCAAACTGAATTGAAGTGTTGGAACAGACTGCTTCTCTTTCAGAGAAACGCATGTGAGTTTTTTGTGAATGCTTGAAAGTAGTTTTGGGCACTTTCAATGGAAAGTGATTTTCTCTGAAAGGACAGCATTTAAAAAGTGAGGCAACACTCCATTCACTTCGCACAGTGAATTGAAGTGTTGGAACAGACTGCTTCTCTTTCAGAGAAACGCATGTGAGTTTCTTCCTAATGCTTGCAAGTAGCTTAAGGCACTTTCAAAGGAAAGTGATTTTCTCTCGTAGGACAGCATTTAGAAAGTGAAGCAACACTCCATTCACTTCGCACAGTGAATTGAAGTGTTGGAACAGACTGCTTCTCTTTCATAGAAACGCATTAGTGTTTCTTGTGAATGCTTGCAAGTAGCTTAAGGCACTGTCAAAGGAAAGTGATTTTCTCTGAAAGGACAGCATTTAGAAAGTGAAGCAACACCCCATTCACTTCGCACAGAGAATTGAAGTGTTGGAACAGATTGCATCTCTTTCAGAGAAATGCATGTGAGTTTCTGTTGAATGCTTGTAAGTAGCTTAAGGCACTTTCAAAGGAAAGTGATTTTCTCTGAAAGGACAGCATTTAGAAAGTGAAGCAACACTCCATTCACTTCGCACAGTGAATTGAAGTGTTGGAACAGACTGCTTCTCTTTCAGAGAAATGCATGTGAGTTTCTGTTGAATGCTTGAAAGTAGCTTAAGGCACTTTCAAAGGAAAGTGATTTTCTATGAAAGGACAGCATTTAGAAAGTGAAGCAACACTCCATTCACTTCGCAGATTGAATTGAATTATTGGAACAGACTGCTTCTCTTTCAGAGAAATACATGTGAGTTTCTGGTGAATGCTTGTAAGTAGCTTAAGGCACTTTCTAAGGAAAGTGATTTTCTCTGAAAGGACAGCATTTAGAAAGTGAAGCAACACTCCATTCACTTCGCACAGTGAATTGAAGTGTTGGAACAGACTGCTTCTCTTTCAGAGAAACACATGTGAGTTTCTTGTGAATTCTTGCAAGTTGCTTAAGGCCCTTTCAAAGGAAAGTGATTTTCTCTGAAAAACAGCATTTAGAAACTGAATCAACACTCCATTCGCTTCGCACAGTGAATTGAAGTGTTGGAACAGAATGCTTCTCTTTAAGAGAAACGCATGTGAGTTTTTTGTGAATGCTTGAAAGTAGATTAAGGCACTTTCAAAGGACAGTGATTTTCTCTGAAAGGACAGCATTTAGAAAGTGAAGCAACACTCCATTCACTTCGCACAGTGAATTGAAGTGTTGGAACAGACTGCTTCTCTTTCAGAGAAACGCATGTGAGTTTCTGTTGAATGCTTGTAAGTAGCTTAAGGCACTTTCAAAGGAAAGTGATTTTCTCTGAAAGGACAGCATTTAGAAAGTGAAGCAACACTCCATTCACTTCGCACATTGAATTGAAATATTGGAACAGACTGCTTCTCTTTCAGAGAAACGCATGTGAGTTTCTGTTGAATGCTTGTAAGTAGCTTAAGGCACTTTGAAAGGAAAGTGATTTTCTCTGAAAGGACAGCATTTAGAAAGCGAGGCAACACTCCATTCACTTCACACAGTGAATTGAAGTGTTGGAACAGACTGCTTCTCTTTCAGAGAAACGCATGAGAGTTTCTTCCTAATGCTTGCTAGTAGCCTAAGGCACTTTCAAACGGAAGTGATTTTCTCTGAAAGGACAGGGTTTAGAAACTGAAGCAACACTCCATTCACTTCGCACAGTGAAATGAAGTGTTGGAACAGACTGCTTCTCTTTCAGAGAAACGCATGTGAGTTTCTTCCTAATGCTTGCAAGTAGCTTAAGGCACTTTCAAAGGAAAGTGATTTTCTCTGAAAGGACAGCATTTAGAAAGTGAAGCAACACTCCATTCACTTCGCACAGTGAACTGAAGTGTTGGAACAGACTGCTTCTCTTTCAGAGAAACGCCTGTGAGTTTCTGTTGAATGCTTGTAAGTAGCTTAAGGCACATTCAAAGGAAAGGGATTTTCTCTGAAAGGACAGCATTTAGAAAGTGAAGCAACACTATATTCACTTCGCACACTGAATTGAAGTGTTGGAACAGACTGCTTCTCTTTCAGAGAAACGCATGTGAGTTTTTTGTGAATGATTGAAAGTAGTTTTGGGCACTTTCAATGGAAATTGATTTTCTCTGAAAGGACAGCATTTAGAAAGTGAGGCAACACTCCATTCACTTCGCACAGTGAATTGAATTGTTGGAACAGACTGCTTCTCTTTCAGAGAAATGCATGTGAGTTTCTTCCTAATGCTTGCAAGTAGCTTAAGGCACTTTCAAAGGAAAGTG